>NW_017257720.1:1843123-1975190 GCF_001594055.1 Mycetomoellerius zeteki | reverse complement strand
CGGACAATCCGATCATTAATGATCGGAAAAAGCCTGGATATTTTTCTCAGTGTATATATAATGTCTGTAAAATTTTTTATACACATCATTAAAAAATTATTTTTAAATGAAATTAATATGCATAAAAGTAATGATAAATTATTAAAAAAAATTGTTTTGTAAACTGCTTTAAAGAATAATAAATAAATTTACACACTGTATTTTCTACGCGAATCATACTTAAAAGACGATCAAAGATTAACCTGTTGATAAACTCGGATCATTAGGGAGAGCATGCACAAAGGGTTAAAGTTTCGCTTAGCACATATAAGGGACAAGCAAATCTTTAGTATTTGTATCACATGCTACTAATTACGCCACGCTTTGAAGTTTTAATGCCTTCATCTTTGCGTAAGCTCTTGCCAAAAAGGATTAAATCGGAAATCGGATTCTGGTGTTTAATCTTTCGCAATATGAGCCTATGGAAGTCAAAGCACGTTGATTAAAATAATTCTCGATTAATGAGGACCTATACAATAGAGACATAACTAACATTTTGACATATTATCGAATATATTAGATGGAAGTATAAGACTGCAACTATTAAAAGTTCTTCATATATGAGTTATACTGTATTTTCACAGTTTTTTCTTAATTGCTTTTATGTCATCGAAATTATATACAAATCTAATTATTTTTCTAATATTATAGATGTAATTACCACATCTGTATTTAATAAAGAAATGAGATAACTAATTGTAAGTCGAATATAAATTAGGTATCCAATATGTTTCAAAGTAAATAATGATGCTTCTTACGTAATTCAAAATATTATAAAACATTTTATAGTTATACAAGATGTTTCAAATAACATATTATAGTATAATAAGTATAATTATAATAATAATACAATATAATCACCTTCTTGCAAACAATATAATTTTTGCAAATAATATTGGTATAATAATATAATGTAATCAGAATAGTTATTTATCTCTCTTAATACATTTTCTATATAGACACAAACATTATTATTTTTATAAAAAAAATCATTTTAAAGTATCATGTAATTATTATATAAAGTAGTTTTTAAAAGATATTATAATTTATTTAATTGTTTGTATATAAATTATTAATTCTAAATTTGTAAAAAATAGAAATTTTTGATTTAATGTTTTTTAATGAGAGGAAATTAACGTTATTATAAACGAAAAATTGTGAGTAAAATGATTATATTCTTCAAGTGTAGATATTGAAAGCTAAAGTTTTCTTCAAGACTAACTACCGATGAAATAGAGATGTAATTATCAATGGTTGATAAGTTCTATCTATTTAGCTACGTTTAATAAATTTTTAATGATATATTGCTTTGAGTGATTTTAGCTACATATGTATATAATCGATAGAAAATATTAAAGATATTATTTAGAAATTATTTTCTAAAAATTTAGTATTATTTTATATTAATATTTATAAATTTAGCGGTTGGCAATTACATAAGTTTTGTAGTAAAAATATTGTATTTTTATAAATGATTATGTAACTTTTTAATAATTACAATATTTCAGTTTCATGTTTTTAATATTATATTATATTTTAATATTATACTTATTACCATGAAAATAAGGAATGACTAAAGAGTTATTACAATAATTGTTGTAATAGGAATTGTTGAATTTTGGACAAATTGAAGGGTAATTATAAACATTAAAACATGGCATACTTTTTGTATTAACTATTAACATATAAAATTTTTATTGTATTTCATTTATAATGAAAGCATCACAAAATTTGAAGAATTTATAAAGAATTTTTTAAATATTGTAATATAAAATAATTTTATTTACTCTTGTGTGTAAACACATTAACCCTAGACTTTAGAGTAAAGTACGTTCTCACTTGTTTAATGGGGTGATTACAACATGGTTTAACTAATCAGATCACCTTTTCCATTTCACTCGTGCACATTCCCCTTTCTTTAGGTCCATATTCTATATATCCTTTCGATAACGCGATGTGTCGGTATTGTTACATTTATCGTTGCGCAATTTTTTCGGTAAAGAGCTGCGCAACAAAAATATAATACCGACACATCAGTAAGGGGTACAGAATATGAGCACAGAATTAAAAATAACTATTTCCCTTCAGTTATTTCTCTTTCTCCTATAATATAAAGTATAAAGAATAGTCAGTAAAGCCATGAGTAAATCTAAATCGTAATATTGCGAAGCGCGAAAATTCATTAATAGAAAAAAAGACAACGTGCAAAATGAATCGTTTGATGAAATTTATTTAAATAACAAAATTGTACGTAAATAAAAATAATAAATAAATAAATAAGAAGCTATAATTAATAATCACACACACATAACATGAAAAGATGTAGATAAAAAAGAAGGAATTATCCACTGAGTTTTCAGATAATTTCTGTAAATAAAATTAATGTTTGAAATGGTCAGTAAAATGAATTTATTTGATTGCATAGGTAGGTAGAAGATTATTGTAAAATAAACTTATTCCACGCAAGCAACTAAAAATTATTATTATTATTATTATTAATATCAAATCTGATTAAAGCAATATTAAATACTTTTTAAATTATTTATGTTTATTGTTTGATAAGGGTTTATTTTCAATAGTATTAAATTGAACAATATATACTATATTCCTTTTCTTTTGTTTTGTGGAAATATCGCCGATTTTAGCGCCATCTTTGATACATGTTCAAGTCATAATACCAATATAAAATTGGGACGCACGAAACTTCCTATGTCGATGATGTCTCGAGAAAGTTACGTTCCATAAGCGCATGGAACAGGCGCAACGTACTCACTGTCAAATTACTGCGACAGGCACATGTGCTTACGTGGATAAGTCGTGCAAGTTTGTATTTCGTAGAAGAATTTGAAAAAACAGTTCACGTGCTTGTTTTATTGTAAAGGGTAAATACCCTCTAATGTCAGTGCAAACCGCGTTTGCTTCGACATCGCAGTGAACATGAACGACATGTCGCGGAAAATGAAAAATCCATTATTGTCCGCTGCTGGTCCGGACTTTCCCTTCGATAATTATGCGGAAAACACATTGCTGGTGCCAGTCACACCTGCGACACCAGCTGTGTGGGCGGGGCTCAGCAGTCTGAAAATTTAGCGTATTATTCAATCTGATGGTATAGCTTCAGAGAATTAGTTAGTGGTCGAAACAAAATTCAAAAGGGAGCAGCCTCTGCTCCGTTTATTCCACTTCGATGTGTTTAACTTCTTCAGCATCACACCTCTGTCATGTATGGTCATGTACTGGACTACTGGAATGCATTCGTAGGCTAACATCTGTATTCAGTCATCTTTTACTCTGTCGGCATTACAGTGAAAAAGGCCGTGTGATGAAAGTCCCTGACTCCAGCGTGGAACGTTCACATTTATCTAGGCCAACCTAGACAGTTTTTATAAAGTTTATAAAATATATGCACAGAAGTCACAATGACGCAACAGGCATGTAAGATGATTTCTTTGCGTGTGCGTTTTTGCGACGTGCTTTTAACTGTAATAGATAGAGGTTTTAAATCATAAAAGTTTTTCCAAACAGAATTGCATGGATGGACTTGCAAGAGCAAAGTGTATATTGCATTCATACTGAAAAATCCATCAAACAGGTGTCTAGTGTAGAAAATATGTTATGTTCTTTAATAATTAATTGAGTGATTTGACTGGAAATAGAGGAAGTGCTAAGTTTTTCGTATCTTGTGAGTTTAATTTATATATGTGGACGTATATAGATAAATCATATGCATTACTCCATCATGCTTATGGTATCAATTTGATTTACACACACAACATAGGAATTAATTAAATACTTTATTTATATACACTCTGAATAATATTTTCGAAGTTTCATTTACAGTTTTTATGATATAATTGATCATGATAACGATATTACAGTTGATTCTTATAAGTATTGTTAGAAACTGGTTCTTTCGGTTCGAGCAGGCTGTGATCTAGAGCCATATCTTTTTGTGTAAGGTAGATCATGACTATTCCTTTTACGAACACAATACACTATTGCAATAATGACACATACTATAAGTAAAAGAAGTAATAGCGCACCGAGTACGACAGCTGCTATTTCTCCTTGTGATAGATTGTCCCACGCTGTTACATCAATATTACGAGTGTACTGATTTTCCGATATATCTATCGCTGTAATTGTAGCTGTTGGTGTACAGCAAGTAGATAAGTAGTAAAATGTAACTCGATCTTTTGTGCCACTTATATATTTAGTGCGTGGGTATAACCCATTTGGTATTGCTATTACACTTTTTAAACCTGTATAAAAAAAAGAAAGTGATTCGATTATACAACAGTTTTTATTATTATCATTTATATACACACTATATACACTATTACATAATTTATTAATTACCTGAATCATTATCTTGGACAGTAATATCAGCACTCCAAAATGTTTTTTCGCAACGATCTTTGTCCAGTTTACCGGCACAGTTGCTATTGAACCAATATTCAATTGTTGGTTTTACATTGTCAATGTTTTTCGAAAGCTCATTGTAAACAAAAACCTGTACTGATTTCTCCAATATTTCAGTACCAACGATAAATAGTGTAAGCGTATTGACAGTTTCTTGGGTTCCCGTTGGTACAAGAATATCTACAGCTACCTGATCTGTCTGTCCCGGATACAACCACATACTGTTGGATACAAATTTATAAAGATAACAAATTTTTAGAAAAAATAGATATATTCGTCAGATACAAAGTTTTACTTCACACACACATAAGCTGTATTAAACATTTAATGTTTCAATATAATTATGCTCTATGATTGTGATAAATTTTTAAAATATTGATTTTACTGCTAACATCACAGTAAATAGTGATATTAGCCTTTTATTTGAAATGTCTTTAATTAATGTATATAAAGATATTGCTGTATAATAAATGAGATGTTTTTATAACCTTTAATTCTTACTAAAATGATTAACTATCAATATATTTAAATAAAAGTGAATAACACAACAAGATGTGTGTTCACGTGGATGGTTCTAGAAACTCTTTGTATAAAAAGTAAATAAACAATATTTATATATGGTTATATCTGGGACTAAGGCTAGTATTCATAGTCGGTTCTTATTTCAAGATCATCTTAAATAATGTCTTAAGACGCTAATGCGGCCCTCTGATTCGTGACACCTCAAGACTGAACTTAAGACGATCTTAAATATAAAAATTGACTATGAATACCGACCTGTTGTTTGTCGTTGCTGAAATGTTGAGGTTACTTGGTAGTGTAATGTAGCAGTTACATAAATACGCGCATTTTTATTCAACAATCTCACGGTAAAGAGAAACCTAAGTAAGAATCAAAATTAAAAGTGCTATTTAATTAATCATAAATTAATATTTACTTGTAAATATTTATGACTAATATTATAAATAATTGTTCACTGTAAATACCACATTTGTCTTTTTTTTTTTTTCATTGACTTATATACACTGTAATTTACCAGTTTGATTCATCGACTTTTATAGTTTCCTTTAAAATTTCTAAAAGAAACTAATCTTTATTTTATTAATTACTTTAAATAATTTTTGAATTATTTTAATTAAAGTAATTTACTTACTATACTGGTTGAATATTATAAATTCTAAATGGGGAGCTTCTCGCTCGAATTGCATATCTAACTGGAAGGACGCAGTTATTTGTCGCATCAAAAATCACTCTATGTGTTGTTCCTGGTGTAGCAATCAGTTTGCTGTTTGCATTCACATCTAACAGTAGCTTTCTTCTTTCGAAAGAATTCTCATTAATTTGCGTTGAAAGTTTCTGGCTTTGGTCACTATCCATTTGCATCGATACGATCTCCCCCCCACCAGGTGATTTCATCTTTGCATCAATATCTTCATTTAATGATGCGATTTCCGACGATCGCGCTTGAATTTTCTGCTGTTGCTCCTGCAAAGTGTAAAATCTTATTTATTATAAAATTTTAATAAACAGTTAATAAGAAAGTCAGTACTATAAATTCATAAAAAATATTCATAGTCTCAATAAAAATATATTCTTTAAATACCTTGATATTTGAGAAATTTGATAAAATCTTAAATTCACCATAACTTATCAAAGAATTGTTACGTAGTACGAAATGATTAATATTATTTTTATCAATTCCTGCAGTAGATTCACGCTTGGAGAGTGATATATCAGAAAAATTATCTGTTATTTCATCATTATTTCTTCTTGGGTCCATAATTTCTGCTGATCTCTCAAATTTTCGCTTTTTATTTATAATAGAATTTGGTAAATTATATATATTGGCAGCGTTCTTGTTAGTTTCCTATAAAATAATTTAATGATTAAAAATATTTTAATAATATATGCATATTATATAAAATAATGTAATTGATCAATTTTATTTAACTTACTTCAATTACAGTTGATGTTTTGGCTCGTGTGATATGTATTTTATCTAATATCTCATTTAGAGAGAAAAAATCCTTTTTTTTATTAACCTCTAGAGAGAAAAAGAGAAGAAGGAAATAAATATAAATTTCCAGTAATATATATTTTAATATGTCATAGCATATTATTTTATTTTTTTATATTCTATCACATAAAGGATATATGTATACATTATATATGTATAATTAATTCTTAAAATTTTGGTTTGTCAAACAGCACAGGTAATATTATTCCACAAGGTTTTTCAATTTCATTATTCACATTATTCAGAAGCGTATATAAAATTTCTGATTGCAAAGACTTTAAATTTCTATGCCACTAAAACTGAAAATAATAGATTTTTATTACGCTGGAATATAATCATATATTTATCAAAAATATAAAAAGCAAAGAGTAATTTAAAAAAAATGAAATCACAAAGTTATTGTAACTGCAGACAGAACGAAAATCCATGTAAAAGAAATAAATACTTAAAAAAATTAATAATATGGACCATTTTTTAAATTACTTTAACTAAAATGCATGATAAGAAAAACAGGTATACTACAGGCAGATCGATTAGAAATAGAATTGTAGATAATAATAGTTTTGGCATCGTTTAGAGAAACTTAATAGTCGTAAGAGAGTAGTTATTTGAATCTCTGTCCCAAGAAATATTTGATTACACATTTCTTTGTAATTGGAAGTATTCATTTTTCCTAGCCAGTTTTATCTTGCATATTATGATGAGAAAAAAAACAAGGAATTTTTCTAGCTTACTTCTTGTGCGAATTAATGAGCATCAGAGTAAATCAAGTAAACATAAAAGAGAAAGAGAGAGAGAGAGAGAGATGTGGCCAAAGGGCAATCAGTGAATTGCACAATCTCGCGTATCCGCGAGCCAGAAGTTAACGGATTGGTAGTTGTCAGGCGGCTGCCGTGTTAAGAGGAAGTTGGAAGTTGCATAAGAGTGCACGAATACATCTCGCGCGTTTTGCCGACTGTTAGGTCGCGGTTTATTTGAGCGAAGATAAGAGTGAGTGATTTCCCTTTTATTGTTACGAGAAAATGAAAGCATTGTATGATATGTGATTCATATATATATATAATAATATATAAATATCCGATCATAGTGCATAACTGGTGATAAAGCTGCGACGTATATTCCTTTTGACGTATCCATGATTCTACATTTATTTCTTCCACTTAAATCACAATTGTTTCTGCATTATAAAATTTACTTTATTTTATATTTGCAATAATATAATGTTATAATTTCGATTTATTTTCCATACTGAAATAGTATTATATTCTTCAAAGTTGTTATATTGTATTCGACAAATTTTTGTTGAAACTATTATATCCGTGTAAACTTTATGTTTATAGACAGCTCAATAATACCTCCAAATTATCATAATGTTATTTTAAGATTTATTTGGTTATTTTATATATATATATATAATAAAAGATTATAAAATAAAAGATAAAGTGTGACATCTTGTAATGTACAATACAGTTAATTATTTTATATCAGGAGCTTCATGATTGAAGCTTCATGAATCAATATCAGTACATATATGTACGTCTAAATGTCAGCAGAATATCTGTGCAGCAATTCATGTTGGGGATTTATATGGCATTCTATAAATATAAAAATAAATGCGAGTAATATTTTAAATATATTTTTTTATAATGCATTTATATATAAAAAATAGCTTTTATTTTTTTGTACGCTGTTGCATGATTAACACCACAGATTGAAATTTTGCTTACCACTTATAGAATTAATGTTGATAATATCACCTCTCATGTTATTTTTCTTATTTGCTCCATAATAAGCAATTACGTCCATGTTGTACTTTGAATTTTCCATCCCCGTTAGCTTCACGCACAATCTATCCGGAAGGTTGCGCGCGCCGATAGCCACCCCTTTCGTGTCATATATACTTGCCAATGATATTACTATTTCTGGTCTCTGTATCGTTTTGTCTGTTAAAGTGCATGTTGGAAGTGAAAATTTGTCTTGAATTAAACATTGCATTGGTTTTGAGGGTAAGACAAATTGTTTGCCATAAAAGAATTAGAATTCCAATATTCTGTTCTTTTGCATCGTTTGGAACTTATTTATTGATTGTAAGAGTTGTGTGTGAAGTATACTGTGTAAAATATACTGTGGTTAAAATTAGAAAAATCTTATAAATAGATAAAAATGCAAAAAACTAATTCTTGTATGACGTAATTATTAGTGTGATACAATGAATACATAGAAAGTAACCACCAGATCGATTCTGCCCTTGATGTAGAGAGGTTAAACGAAACCGGATATACGACAATTCTATATATGATTTACTGCCTCTAATAACAGGAAAAAAGCTCATATAAATGACAGAAACATCACATGTGATAATTTGATACAATCTGCAATCTGTTTCGTATTGTAAAATAATTTTTTTTTATATAACAAGTACTTTTTTAAGTACAAGGGGTTATAATATAAAATGTTTCAAATTTATTTTCATATATTAATAAGAATAATAAGAATACATTTAGTATTTTTACGTTATATTAATTAATTTAGTTATCATGTACTATGAAAAATTATATTTTTTTATCTATGTATACGTCGCGTCGTAACTATCGCTATAGATATGTTCAGAAACATATTAAACGTGATATTCGCTTTCGATCATTACTTTATTTATTTATTGCGACTTTACAGGTATCTTAAACGTTCGAATGTCAAAATATGAGAAACTGAGCATATCATATATAAAATTAGTCGTTAAATCTTGTTTGCAGAAAATAGTTTGGGTAGAAATATTTTTAAATAAAACAGATTCTTGTTATATTTAAAAGTAAATGAAGAATTACTCACTATTACTAGCTATTGTCAAAACTGCACGCGTAAGATTTCCCAAAATGTTGATTGCAATTCCGGTTACATTGGCATTAGTTTGAAAATTCGTTTCGGTATATCCACTCAAATTAATTTTGTGTTCTAATTTTTTCTAAGATATATATATTTTATTAATTATTTTTTTCTTTTTTCATACGGACATATTAATTTTAGTCTTACCAAAAATTCTGGGATATTTGTAAAACAATTTTTAAATATCTCAATGTTTTGTCGATTAAATTTTGCTTTCGAGTAAAATTCATTGTTTTTTATAACTAAATTTCTTTCCATGTTTACGATGTCACAGTTCAAATTAAGATAGATCTACAAATGTTAAATATGTAATAATATATTTATCGAGATTTTCACGGTTTTTACAAAATTAACTTACTTGGCAATAATCAAAGATTGTTGAACTTTTATTATCGATAGATAAATGTTTTAATATCTTGAAATTTAAATTATTTTCTATTGAAAAATAATCTGAAATGATATATAAAATAATTATATACAGCTTGCTTACAATATTATTTTTATAATTTGTGTTAGATCTATTTTATACGTACGAAATATTTATTTAAATATAATAAAACTGAAAAATATTCGATTTAATATTGTCGTTAATTTTCTGTTCATGATTTAATATAAGGAAAATACACAATATTCGAATAATTGAATAAATAATGAATATGAATATACGAGTTTGAATATATCTTTCTGTATTCATCAAGAAATGAATAAATATTTCTCATTCGATTCAAAGAAATATTTTTGTGAATATAATTATGAATATTTCCGATTTCGCATTCACATCTACTTTGCATTATCTGTACATAGTTTACAAGCATAAAATCTGTAAAAATAGTTTAGATGGACAAATAGAATGTATTATCTTTTAAAATATTCTTTTTAATTTCTAAATTTTTGCCCCATCACTGAGTATTATAAATGAAAATAAATACTATTCATTTTTCTTTCGTTATAGAATCATCAAAGTGTTGACTAAAGACACCGGTTGTTTATTGAAGTTTTCTTTTTTTACATTATATCTTGTTTGAATATTTTGAATAAATATGAATACTCATAAAATAATTATTTTTTCATGAATAAATGTTTTTGGAAACTCACAGTTTTGAATGAATTTACGAATACATTTTTCAATTTTTAAATAAATATAATTTCTAGCTCAATTACAAATTTTTGTATTCATCGAGAACACTAGTTCATGTTTTTTAAAAAGCATTATATATCTCATATACATTACTTTTTTAATAAAATATCTTACACTGTTAAATCTATAGTGTCAAATTTAACCTAACATGAGTCGTCACTGCTCTTACTAGATATATCATTATTTTTTACCAAAACGATAATTAAATTTGACTTTATATCGTGTCAATTTGACACTACATAGTATCAAATTGACACTGTATAGTATCGAATGTAACCATTGTTTTAGTATAAAATAACGATATGATTGAATAGGAGCAGTGGTGACTAACGTTAAGTTAAATTTGATACTATAGATTTAACAGTGTACATAAGATGAGTAAGCATACTTCAATATATTGATGATCATATCTCTTAGCTTATAAATTGACTTTTTAAATCGATATCCAGAGAATATATAGTTATTCAATATATGTCTTATAATAAGGTATTGATTGATGTTATTAATGTACGTCATATTATTCATAGCCTTATCTCGAAAATTTCAGATAATTTTTAATTATGCGTCATCAATTATCATTATATGCAGTTAGAACTTAGTAATTATCAATATCAGCACAATTCGTATCATTTACTTACGTCAATATTTAATCGAACATGATAAACAATGTCGACAACAATGATAATTTAAAAAAAGTTCATTTATGTTAGATTGCACTATATTATTCATGTTATATGAAAATTATTACCATCTCCATTCTGATTGGCAAATGATAAAATAAGTTTAATATCTTCAAAACCTTTGCTAATTCCCAATTGTTGCATACAGTACCTTTTAACAGAAATATTTTTTACGGTTATTTTAGAAAAATATTGATTTCTTAGAAATACTATTTTTTAAATATGATTTTCTATTTGCGTTTATATATTACAAATGTATCCGCAAGCGAATAAAACAGGATAAAAATTATATTGAAATGTTTACTATTATTCTTACATAAATATTTTTATTATATGAATTAATAACAAACCTAGAACATTTTGTTTTTTTAAAGTCGTTGAAAATCCTCGTCTTCATTAATAAATCTTCGATAAACAGAGATTCTCGTGGAAGAGTTTCAGGCTTAGACCAATAATCCTTCAAAGTTATCCCATCTGATCTCGTTTTCATTTCAATTGATCGTTCAGTTCTTGTACCTATCTCAGATATTCTCGCATCCGATTGAGAAGCATTATTAATTGACGGGAAAACTTTAGTGAGCGTTGATCCACCGACTGCATTTTTGCATAGAATATAAGTCACACAGCACGTCACAAAAAGCAGGAACACACGTAATTCCATACCGTGACTGCAACGGAAATCTCGAACGAAAGAGTCGACACAAAAATGTGCGGCATACTTATAAAGTTTCGTTCGCGTAAGTTTACAAAAGGGTAACGTGTCTTCAGTTACATTGACGATAACGTGAACGCAAAAGTAAATTTGGGTGTTAACGCGCGTTGTTGCACAATCGAAGGTGTCTCGTTATGAGCAAACTTTGATATATGATGTTTTGATGAACTTATAAATACTATACGTTGTATTTAATGAATTATTACATTTAATATCTTGATTCTTGCATTTAATATTTTGAACGCTTTGAATCAAGCATTTATTGTAATTGTTAAAGTTATGTGATGTTGATAAAGCAATATCGTTTCTTACCTATTCTTACAAATACAAATAAAAAAATTTTATTGAAGCGTAAATCGCATATGCTTGTATAATTAATTACTAGCATGTGCATGGAGATTAGTATCGAATAAAGCAAGTATGGAAATGTTAACAAACCACTGAAATGAATTTTTTTATGCAACAGACATTATTATAATTATTATAAATTATTCTCACACGTGATGATATGGGTAACTCATAAATATTAAGACATGTGTCATTACAAAAAAATTGGTAATTCAATGTGTATTAAACTGCTGGTAATCAACTACGTAAAAATGTAAGAATAGTCCATGTTGGCTCGTATTATCTTCGTCACTGGTTCTTACGTTCATTGCATCCTGTTCAATATTGACAGTTTGTGAATAATCTGTTGGAGAATTTAGTCGAAAGGGATTTTTTTATGAACACATCGTTATATCTGATTACTTAAGAATTATTAAATGGATGTACTAAGAATTATTAAATGCCGTAGTAACTTTTGAAAATTTTGCTTAAATTTCTAAAAAAATATTTATTTTGTAGAAAATAATGTTAATGTTAAAGCTATATTACATAAATATTTTTGTCATTTCATTTTTAATGTTTTTTTATCTTTGTATAAATATATATTATTGTAAAATGTTTACAGTAGAAGTATGAATTCATTTTAAGTACGCCAAACAAATGTATTAAAAAATTATATTTATTATACAATATTTCTACCATAAGCAACACTTTTAAATGGAAGATACAAAAATATATTAATATAAGATAATATAAAATATTATTATCTGACTTTTTTAGATTAAATAAGTAAGCTGTCATCTTTTTTTAGATACTGAGTTGGACAATTTCATAGGACAAGAGCCAGTCAATATCCAATCTCAATCTCCATTACGAACGAACGAGGATTCTTCCACCAATGTATCTTCTCAGCCAAAAGAATACAAGGATATCGCGAATCAGCCAGGAAAATCTGGATATCTTACATCGATTCTTTCTTCTCTGCCGAATCTGTCGTTATCGATTAAATCCGATTCCTCGGGACCGCAAATAAGTCAGATACCCGAGAACACCAGCGGAACAACGCATGAACCTAATCCTTACATAACGTCGCAAGGATATCATGGTTTTCCGTCGGAAACACCAGGATTCTTAGCAATTAATCCTCAGGATTCTCGAAGTACAAACTTGTCAGGATTTGCTGCTTTTCCTTCTGGTACTGTATCCAATCCTCCTCAGCCGGCAGCTCCACCCAGTATATCTCAACCCGGCTACGGTAAATGCTTGAATTTATGAATAAAAATTTATAATTATAATAATAAAACTTTAATAAATATTAATACAATTTTCTTTATAACAAATTTTAAATATTTACTATTTATACATATGTAATTTGATAGACATAACATAATGCAATTCTAATAACAAATTCTATTGGATACACTCAATGCGCATTGGTGCACATTAAAGCCGTTATACACAAATTAATATAAAAATGTGTTTAATATAAAGGCGGATTAAATCATGAAATCCTCAATACATTTTATTGTACGGTTAAGTAAAATCTGTATTTTATAATTCGATATATTGGCATTTTACAGATTAAATTAGTGTATAACGACTTTAATATGCACTAGTGCGTCCAATTGAATTCGCTATAAGAACTTCAAGATTAATTTTAATTTTAATTTATTTTTACATGTTGTTTATATATGTATATTTAATGAATTTTTATTGAATATATTATTTATTGTCCCAGCAAATACAAAGTTATATGTAGCGTACTTGTTAGTTATAATTTTCTAGTCAACAATATAATTGTAATATAATACACTAACAGGTACGTTACATGTAACTTTCTGTTTGCTGGAGAGCATATCTAATCAGAAACAATTATTATTTCTTGTTAAAGCGCCCGTTTCTTATCGACTTGGTAATCAACGCCGCTTAAAGTATGCACCACCGCCTGATCTAACGTCTAACACTGCAAAGCCATATCCAAATCCAGCATTACAGACGTTCTTGTCGACTCAAAATGTTTCTGCACCACCAACTATTTTGAATCCATATGAATCGGAGGGATTGGCGCAGGGTAACAATTCTAGCGTACAACAGACTAGCTGTTTGCCCGAACAACTTCCAACGTCTGAGCAGCTATCACGAAATAGCTCTCTCCACAGCTCGTTTCGTTCCAGTCCAATCGGAACGCAGTATAATTCATCTGTAACATCTACAAATCAGAATCCATTTTTTGAAAGTTCTTCCCTGTCTGCGCAATTTCCTTCGTCGTTGTCTAGACCGATACCTACACGGGTATTAGAGCCTACAACGCCACAGAACACTCCGGCGAACATTTCTTTTCCTGGTTTTGCTCCTTACGTAAACCAGGATCTACCGCCAACATCTAATTCCGACAAAGAGGTAGCTGTGATTAAGAACTCTAATCAGCTAAATTCACCGCCGGAATTTTCGAAAGGTAGCACTCTCAAGACGACCATAGAATCTACATATAAACCGACATTAATATCGGGGGAAACCGATGCGACATTCACACCAATATCAGCAGCCAAGGTAACAGAGAAATTAGAACATTTACTTGCGGAACAGCAGGAAAATTCTTCCGTAGCGACTCCCGAAACTCTTACAGAAGTTGACAAAACGTCCAGCGTTACTACTGAATTAACGAAATCTTTCGAATCGCAAAGCGACACGCTAAAGGCTACAAATGAGATAATCAATAAATCACACGAGGCGAAGTTGAATGATGTACAAGAGAAAGCAATTCAATCTGGAAGTGACACATGGAGTGACGTGTTTCTTGGGCAAGAGTCAACGACGCAATCAGTGATCTTCCCGGAAATACACACTGCTGATAACGGTCTGATTGCAATAACTCCCCAATCAGCTAAGTCGAACGCACATCCGCCTCAACAGCATTACCAAGTGCAATCAATATCTATGTCAAGCTCTACCTTTTATACAGATGAGCCCGCAGAACAAAAATCCAGCTTAAATTACGTATCACCTATCCAACTTCCTCAGCAAACTTCTTCTTCCGTCGATTTCTACAACGTATCAAAACCAACGGAACAGTCGGCAAGTGTGTTCTTTGAATCAGCGAAACCAAATCGATTTCCAAGTTTTTCGTCGCAGGAAAGAAATACAAATTCTCCATTTGCACAACCAGTAGTTAATGCAACAAATAATCTGCCGCAAACTCAAGAAAATTCCGCGTTTAGTTCTAAAGCGACCGATTCCACAGCTGATGTACCATTTTGGAATGTCGATCAAGCTTCTCAATCGCAGGTGTTAAGCGCTGCATCCGCCCAGCCGACATATACAACGTCTAACCAACCGGTATACACTGCTCCCATTCAACAACCAGCATTCTATAATCCTGCCCAATTTGCGAATGAACCTCCTAAGCAACCGATTTTTCCACATTCATACGACCAACGTTCTTCTCAACAACAATCATTTCAAAATCCGTCGTTTTACGGAAGTAACACTGGACTGCAGCAATCCTACGCTATTGCTGAAAATAATACCGCTTATTCTTCGCCCTCTGTATCGATGATAACATCAGTACCTGAACCAACGGGATCAGCCACACTTAGTCCTGTTCAAATGTCGATTAATTCGCCAACCAATCGCACCACACCAGATACCGTTTCACCAAGTTTTCAAAATTGGGTAAGGATATCACAATTTAAGTTTTTATTTTATTTATAAAATTAAACAAAAATATTCCAAAAATTTGTCATTAATGCCAATTATTAATAATTAATAACACTAGTTTACAGCAAAAAATTACTTTGGACCGGACTACTGATTTATTTATTTTTAATTATCCAAAACATAACAGTGAGTGATTACACAGAGAATATTAATATTTTTTAGGCTTCTGGACCTTCCGACAAACGAATGCAATACAGACCGGTATATCATCATTGGTTTTACCGTAAGGAAGTGGAGAATAAAACGTTATGGCTACCATTCTCCATGCAGGACAGCTTAAAGCTAGAAGAAGTTCATAATTCAAGCGATATCACGCCCGAAACTACTGTAGCTACTGATGGCGGTCGCTATGATGTTGATATTTTACGTCGTGAAAGAGCACCTGTCTATTGGACTGGAACATCTAACGAAGTTAGGCGATGTTCTTGGTTTTTCAAGGGAGCAGCTGAACCGAGATATGTTCCTTACAATGAAAGCACTGCTGTCAAACTTGAGGATGAATATAAGTTGGCGTGCCTCTCGAACAACTGGAATCGAAGAATTGAATTAAATAATGGAGAATATATTGTCTTCCATAGCGCTACAGTGCAGGTTCATTACCTACAATCGGCTTCTCCCGATGTGGTAGGATCTTGGGGAAATAACGCTGTAAGTAGATCAATTATATACAGAGTGTATCTAAAATAATGTACACTAATCAGTATATAGTGCTATTCCTAATAAAAAACTGAGTCGAAAAGTCCTTTACCATTTTGCAATTTTCGCAATAGTTAAGGGGATTCTAAAGCCGTCTCTATTACTGATTAAATCATAATTTTTGTATAACAAATACTTTTTTCTCTTTCATAGATTTGAAAATCCTTTTCCAGAATTAAAGTATACACATGAATACGTGTTTGTGAGGTGGAATTCATGCCGAAAACGACAAAAAATTTCGAAATTGAAATCTTAAGAAAAATTTTTGGTCGTTCTCGGCATAAACTCCACTTCGTCAATACGTATTAATGTGTATACTTTAATCCTGGAAAAGGATTTTTGAATCTGTGAAAGAGGAAAAAAATATTTGTTATACAAAAATTACGATTTAGCCGGTAATACAGACGGCTTTAGAATCCCCTTAATAAGATATTAATTCGTATAACAAATCAAACTAACAAAGACTCTTTATAAATCGAAAGAAATTGGAAAGAATAAGGGCAATTGCCCTTATTCTTTCCAATTTCTTTTAAGATATTAATTACTAAAAATCGCTATATATAAATGTTGGTTTTCAATAATTTTTTATTCAAATACTATCAACTTTATAGAAAAACCACTAGAGACAAAAATTGTTAATTTTCTTCTCATAAAGTTATGAGAATTTTTTTAGAATTTTTTCAGAATTTTTTAATATCTTATTTTCTCATATTGGTAAAAATAAGAAAATGCAATACTAAAAAGTTGATAAAAAATTTTGAAAAAATTCTTAGAGTTTTATGAGAAGAAAATAAATGATTTTTGTCTGTTGCAGTTTTTCTGTAAAGTTGATAGTATTTGAGTAAAAAATTATTGAAAACCAATATTCGGCGACTTTTAGTAATTAATATCTTGTTAACTATTGCGAAAATTGCAAAGAGGACTTTTCGACTAAGTTTTTTATTAGGAATAACCCTGTATGATTAGTGTACGTTATTTCAGATACATCCTGTATATAATAAATTAAACATCGAATAAAGTTTGATAATAAATGGAGTGTATAATATTTTGCATAAAATATTGAATTAAAACTTGATTATGAAAGCTTTATTTAGAAAATAAAATAATAAAGAAATTAAATACAGTATCTATATAAGAAATTAAAGTATAATTGTTAAGGTGCTCTTCTAATTTACAGTATAATGTTTAATTGCGCAAATATTATATGACATTATTTTTTCATTATTTCTTTAAACATTTTAATTGCTACAACAAATTGCTATTACAAATTTGTCTTATAATGCAATTTAATACGAAAAATGTTTTGCTTTACAGTTAAGCTTTCAGTTTTGTTAAGTAACACTACATTATACTTTCAATTATATTTAGCTTTATATGTATAACCTTTTGATTTATATATATGTTGTAATTAAAAATAACAGCACACAAAAATATATAATATCATAAATATTCTACTATTTCGCACTTATTTAATTTAATTTTGTAGAGCTTATTTGTTGCTATTTGAAATACTTTTTTATTAATTATTTTATCCTTATCATAATTTATTTTTGTATAAATTACTTTTATTATTTAAAACGTGTAAAGAGTTTTATAATATTGCACGCATGGTTCTGTTTGATATGGTCGATCCTAATTTCTACAGGCTTCAGAGGACAGTGCATATTTACAGGGTTCTGCAAGTAGACCAAAAACTGTTAAAAGAGGAGTCGATGAATTCAATATAGATGAGGGTGAGCCTGAGAAAGTGGATCACCTTCTGTTTCTTGTACACGGTATTGGTAGTGTTTGCGATCTGAAGTTTCGCACTGTAGAAGAAGTTGGTAAGTTGTGAAAAATATAATATTAATTTGAAATAAAATAATTATTATAGTTATTTATAAAACTCAAATTGTAATATTAACGTCATTTTTTAGTTGATGAATTCCGAAGTATATCATTTCAATTGGTGCAGTCACATTATCGTACTGCATGCGAGCAAGGAGTCGTAAATAGAATAGAAGTTTTACCGATCTCCTGGCATACAACGCTTCATTCAGATACGGGAATTGATAAACGACTACAAGCTATCACGTTGGAGAGTATTCCGAAACTGCGACATTTTACTAACGATACTTTACTTGATATACTTTTCTATACTAGTCCTATATATTGTCAAACTATTATGCAAACAGTCGGAAGTGAGCTGAACAGATTGTACTCACTATTCAAAGAAAGAAATCCTACCTTTGATGGAGAAGTATTCTTAGGCGGTCATTCATTAGGTAGTTTGATCATGTTCGATCTATTGTGCCATCAAACACCTGAGAAAGAAGATGAAGATATGGACAATGAGGAAGTGAGTAGTAATAAAAAATATAAATAAAAAAAAGTTTATGTATTTTATTTTCAATTTTATAATTTAAATGCTTTCACATGTTTTATATTTAGGCTCTAAAATATTTATTGCAATTGCAGGAAGGTGACAGTATTGGGCCCATTCAGCCAATGCCTGCAGCTGTCATCAAGAGACGTCTTAGTAGAAAAGTTAGCTATGTAATGGGAGCTGCAGGAACAGGCCAGCCTTATATACATTACCCGCAACTCATTTATCGCCCGCGTGCCTTTTTTGCTCTCGGCAGTCCGATTGGCATGTTCGTAACGGTCCGAGGCATCGATACTCTAGGAGAAAATTTTACTCTGCCTACTTGTCCAGCTTTCTTCAATATCTTTCATCCGTTTGATCCGGTAGCTTATCGAGTAGAGTCCTTAATTAATCCTGAAGCCAGCAATTTCCGACCTATGCTGATACCACATCACAAAGGCAGGAAGAGAATGCATTTAGGTGAGTACTTATTGTTAAAATATGCATGTGACGATTTCTAATAATAAATTATGACCTAGGTTGAACTTACCTATATAGCACAAATTATTTCAGCAAGTAACGTTACAGTAACGTTGCAACGTTTCAGTAATATTGTAATAATATTGCAATCATGCAGCATTGTTGCTGTAAACTTTTGTGTTGTATGGATATGTCCTTACTAATATTTATTATTTACAGAATTAAAGGAGACGATGGCACGTGTCGGAGCAGATTTGAAACAAAAATTAATTGATTCCGTAAGACAAACATGGAACTCTTTCTATCAACTAGCCTTATTTCATAAGCCAGACAACCAAATTCTTGAACGCGAAATTGATAAAGTAGTCGAAGAGCAATTACACAAACCACCAAGCGTACCAGATCAACATAACAACGATGATAATGGTGCCAATTTAAAAATAGGAAAACTTAATGGTGGTCGCAGAATAGATTACGTTCTTCAAGAAGCGCCTTTTGAATATATTAATGAATATATTTTTGCTCTTACAAGTCATATCTGTTACTGGTACGTAGTATACTTCTTATGAGAAACACTTTGCGTTATGTATAATTATATATACAATATACTATTTATAATTTGATTTTAGGGAGTCTGAAGATACTATGCTTTTGATATTGAAAGAAATATATGGGTCTAAAGGTATTCAGACCGACACGCAACTTCCTCAACAATCAATGTCAATTGAGAGAATGTCTCCTTCTCCATCTTTGAATTTAGCATCTGCCTCGTTACCCAGTAAAAGTAATATAGGAACGTCACTTGTTATGGGCGTAGATCCTACAGTGCCTATGTCCAGTAAACCTGTCGGTCCACCACCTAAGACTGGCTTTGTACCGAAATCCTGATCGATGGAATATTTTTCCCATAATTATATGCTACGAGATTAAATTGTATTGGAACAGAAATTAATCTTATTTCTAATTAATATTTAAAAAATGGAGCGATTAGGTTGAAGTTAAAAAAAGTGAAATGCAGAACAATCAAACTTTGTACTTTACAGTGTCTTTCGATTATCTGTAAATTTTAGCACTATTTAATTATATACAAACATCAAATATTAATTGCACAAAATTGGCCTACGTAATCAACTCTTCAAATAAACTTTAGTTTATAGCAAATTAGTTGTTAGGTAGGTAAAGGATGTAAATAATGATTCGATTGATTGGTATGCTGAAATAATCAGTAATTTTTGATTGAAATTTATTATTTGCATATCTGGTGCATATTTGTTTATATTATATTATTGATATTTAGACTATGTATAATTGTGACTGTATGATTGAAAATTTATATGAAGCGTTATCTAGAGAAGAAAGATATGGAAATGAGAATGTGTAAATGAAATAATGTGTAAATATATAATTTAGTTGGATAAAGATATAGTAGATTATATAAACTTTTTTATAATCTGCTTGAACGAATTATGAACATACCAATTTTGATTCTTATGTATGCGCGTATTTTAATAAATTACTGTATTCTTTTACATTATTATTAATTATCTATATTTCCTCACATAATTTGATTACAGATTTGCACTTGTGCTGTCAAATATCACTATTTGTAATTGATATTAATAATATTACTTTCAAGTTCATGTCAATTATGTGTATAACGACACGTGACAAAATTATGGAGAACTTCAACTTTAGCAATCTCAACATCGTGCAGTCAGGCAGTGCTGATATGTTCTTTAAAATGGTGTTACATGTTCAATCGGATCAGCGAATGGCGTCACCTTATCGCGCAAGCAGCTTTAGCAGGGCTAGAAAAAAAAGAGAACGCTTCGGCACATGCACGGCTATCACGAAACGCTAATTAATTGCGGTGCAAGCCCACCAGGTTCGAGACTGCTTTGCATTTTGCGTGCAGGCCCTCGTAAAACTACATGCCTGTCAGCCCCGGCGAATTTCAAGATGATTTATCGTCCTCGCAAAACTAAGTTTTTCGCGGTACTTCGTGGCTTCTCAGCGGTTCCGAAAGGCACGGCCGACGCTTTCGACATGCAACTGTGGCCGGTGTGGGCACGATCCGTAAAGTTGACGTCTCTGATCGACTGCTATTTTATATCCTCACCATCTAGTCGGACTGACTTTGAAATATGTTTCCTTCAAATCTTTCGATGTGGAGTTTTCGGTTGGCACGTTTCACGGTGACCCGCATACGCTATAATTGCGGGGAAATTAAGTGCCGGCTTTTACGTGACGGCGTTTAATACGTACGGCTGAACCTATATTGTCACGCGAATAATCATGCACACGGAAAGTTATGTTGTATATCAATTTTTTCTTAATTTTGTCAAATTATAACAAGAATCGAGAAACTGTATAGACATTGAATAAAATTTATAAGCTTCTTCTTACTACAATATAATATTAATATAACTGTAATCTAAGATGCATATAAACTTCAATGTTAAATAATTATCTATATATTCTATATAATTAAATCTATATAAATTCTTTGTGTCAAATTGTATCGCAAAAAAATACCCTAGATTGTTTTCAGAATATATTTAGCAGTTTTTCGAGAACTTGGTATTAGAAATTTTATAAGTTTCTTACTGCATCAGATACTTTTTATTTTTACAGGATATAAAATCTGGGAAAAAATATTAACATACGAATATGTTCTTTTATATAAAAATGTATTTTTCTTGAGTTTTCCATAAAATTTGTTATGTTAGGAATGGCTATTCTCGAATATGCTATTCTACATTATTATTTTCGTATACAATGCCATTCAAATCTGGCTGTCCGACAATTCGATATGCTTTGGTTACTACACTGTGTGTGCATGATGCGTAGCCACATTTCTCTTTTCAACATGCAAATACTCGTACATTGCGAGATAGACATTTACGCTCAACGGCGGTAACATAAAATGGGGTAAGGGTAAGATTTTACAACAAGCCCTAAGAGTGATTTACACCTCGGAAAAACTCCACGACATTTACGATAGCTACTCACAAATTATTTATAGCATCTGGCCTGGTAGGATGAATTTCACATGTATTTTTCTTTGTTTTTCTGAAGAGATCGTTCAGATCATGATGAAGTAGTTAAAACATTGGATATGTATTTAGATAAATTTTAGCTATTAAATTAAAAGCACAACGGAAAGCTTAAGCCAACAATGGTGAGTTATTAATATTTAAAAAAGCTTGCGTGTTCTCTTTTTATGATATAATTAGTTTAAATAAAGTTTATTGTAAGTTAAAATGTTTTATATTCTTTTAATGTGTAAAAATGTAGAAATAATATTAATATTTTTATTTTAAGATTACTGTGTAAAAAAAGTCATAATAGTAAAAGAAGAAAAAAAATTTATACAATACATTTAAAACTACACTTACAATCAAACATGAAATGATTTTGAACGTTATTCAAAACGCCGCAATAAAATTGTGGAGATAAATGTGTTGTTAGTTTTTACTCATCGTGAAATATGAGCATACATATAGTAAATTTATTAACTATTTTCTTTATTTAGAATACAATTGTAGTTCAAAATTAGAATTTGCCACTTATTCTTCATTTTGGCATGCTATTTGTCTGTAAGATCCACGCACGCGCTAAGAGCTTGCAATTCCATTATTAGGAGATTTTAGACATTCTATGCTCTAGTTAGCATGCATTTAAGTAAAATTAGTTGATTTTAATGTGTAAGTACGCGAAAAGTTGCTGTGTTTAGCAGCTCGTCGTGAAACAATTCTCGGATATCGATATGCCAGATGATTCGCCAAAAACTTTGTAAGTATTATTCCTTCTTGCAATCATTATTCTGATTCTCAATTAATTCAAGTCTATTTGTGCTTACATACATGCTTATATATTTTTTTTATAAATTTATCTATTTACGTTTGCATCTTATTTAAAAAAATTTTATTTAAGTTTACTTCGAAGACAAGTTTTTAGAATTAATTTAAAATAATTCTATTTCTTAAAGTACGTATTTAAACTCTGAAATATTATACATTTGTTAGTATATATATTACATGAATTTTATGGAATATGTCTCTTTACTTATTCTCTTTTTAATCTTTAAATATGTAATTTTAAGTTAAATATATATATGTTTATGTTTATATGTAATGTAAATATATATGTATGTTTTTTACTTTTTGAATTCGCGATATTTTTGTTGCTTTATCATTCTTTATAACTTTACTTTTCTGTTTATGTATAGTTAACACAGAACGGATAATTTAAAGTAGAATACTAATTTATAACACACATATGTAACATGCGATAAAAAAGAAAATTCTAGGCTGATATCTGTGTTCTTCAACTTAAAACGTTATATAGACAATTTGGCCCTTTAATGTTTAGTCTCGTACATGAAGTTCTTTTCCTGTGATTAAATGAAGAAATATTATGGTCATCCGAGCTTAGTTTATGTATGTCCGTATTGCGGTGCATTTTATTCCGCGATACGTATAACGAGTTAATGGCAACTTTATGCGCGGCTCCGATGACATTTACTACTGCTCTATTCCTGCTCCGCTCACGTAACAGTCGCTCGTATTATCGTATTGTTTCCTGAAGCACTCTTCATTGTTCTTCCATTACGGAAATCGAGCTCTGGCTACGAGTTTAGAATTTATCGTGCGATATGTACCGTCGTGCGCCATGTATGGTATATTCGGAAATTTGGATTTTTGCCTATTTCCGCTCTAATTCGACTGTCGAACATATGGGTTTCTGGCATGTATCCATTCCCTGCTATTTTCTAGAACAACTCGCCGCTTCGTGACTGTGCTATCATCAAGATTTGGCGATCAAATTCGAATTTCAAATTAATCCCGTCTAACACTTAGCTTTCCGTTATATCTTATGTTAATTACGTAGATTGTATAAAAATACAGTGGGATTTGTTAGTTTTCATTTAAATTCAAAAAATAGGAGTTAATAATACTTAACATGTATAATTAAGACTATTGTCATGTTTATGTTTAGTTCGTAGATATATGTATGTATAGAATACTCTGAATACTATGTCTATGGTTTAGTTTATACGTATTATATCATTATGAAGATGTTTTAAAAGAACCTAAAAATTGTTCTCATTTACATTTTTTCAAAAAAAACTGATTAAAGAAATTATATTTTCTTAAATATGATATAAGATAAAAAAAAATTAATAGTATAGCATATTATTATTGATGAAGATACATCGCAAAATTCTTATTTTTACAAATGAATTTCATCATTCATTCATTCAATCGTACTATCGTTCAAATTGGATCCAAGTCATCTCTGGAGATTTCGAAACAATGATTTTTCCGGAATTAGGTAATTTTTTTAGCCTAGTGTCCAATTTGGAAGATCGATGCATATATCTATTGATATATGGGACCTGTTGTTTTTAACGTCGGCTCCAAACGGCGGTGGCAAATATACTCTTGGTGGTTTGCCATTGTCTTTCGAGAGATGACGATCAAATTAAATTTTTGTGTACTGGATGGATTTGGAACTCTGAATCTTCGGCATAGAAAATAGCCGCTTTACACTCTACGCCACTGCGAATGAATTTATAGTAATTAATTACTTATTGTTATGTTGGTTTAGATATGTGGGCAACTTGGATCATGTTGTGTCGGAAGATTTATTGTGTGCTTTGTTTTCGAACATGGGCAGCGTCAGAAGTTGTGAGATCATCAGAGAGGTAAGTTTCTTCTACAATACAATAGTGCAGATATTTAGTACGTAAAATATTAAAAATTTTTTTTAAACAATTTTTTCCAATTAAATACAAAATATCTTGAAATATTGTGGATTAGTTGCTATGAACAAACATCAAATAAAGTAATGTACTATACACTTTATCCGATGAACGTTCTAGAAAAGCTTTTAGAACATAGGAATATCTTCTGAATGTTTTTAGAATGTCTCTTGGATGCTTGTGTTGTATATGGAGTTATAATAGCATGTTACAGATTTTTTGCAATAATATTGAACACTTCCTATTTGTAACGGTACAATCGATTTTGATCCATGAAAGTTTCACCTGCGGATGATTGTAGCCATTCACATGACATGTTATGATGGAGGTTGAAGGAGATCGAGACAAGCCAGTTTCTCTCTTGTGATCTGCGAGCTCCACCCTCAAAGATCATATCGTTTGCACGAAAGCCTCCATTAAAGCAAGTTGTTCTATCGTTATATCGATAGTCGCTAGTTGCAGATGAATATATTTTACTCAACGCATTAATAGTCGCTTAGCTCTCGGAACGTAAAATATGATCTCTTCATTCGTTAGAATATATCAGTCTGAAACAAATCAGATGAAACGTTAATTTATTTTTTAGTTATTTTTTTATGTAAAAGTAATTAATAATTTTTACTTTAATTCTAATTTTTTAATATATAAAAATATGCATGTTGTTAGTTAGAAAATATTAAAGAATAATATTTTCAATAAGTAAATTATTAATTATTGTAAATGAAATAAGAAAACTAAGATGTATTTTGAAATGTTTTTTTATTAATAATCTCACAGATCAATATTACGTTTCCGACAGTTAAATATGGTTTAAAAAAAAATATAAAGTTATATGAAAATGTGAAGTTATAATATGAAGTTAAGAAAATGTAACGAAATTATGAAAATATTTTGCAACAAAAATATAAATTAATGAATTTTCATTAAGGTATTATCACAATATTTACTATGTTTTAAATTTCAAATCACACACGAAATCAATCAGTAAATATTACATACATACGTTTTTTGTTCTTATTATTGTTAAAAATTCCTTACGAGATACATTTTTTACGTATTTCTTTTAGATTTATAACATTATAATTAAATAATAATAATAATAATAATAATAATAGTAATAACAAAAAAAGCATAACCAACAAATAACATTAATTATTCGAAAAAGACATTAATATCACACTAAATAAAGATTAATAAATCCTTGAATAAAATTAAGGTTTAACGATCTGTCAACAAAGGGAGAATTTTTTAGCAAGCTATAATACTTTACTCGAAGAAACAATAACACTTTGCAGAAGCATGCATCCACATATATGCGCTTACATGAGTCTATGTGAAGACAAGTCAGATAGAAATGTAAACGCCCACGAATGTAATTACAAAACAGTGCTGCAGTGTGTAGACATAATAGATGTACGAGGGCATCAAGTTTATACACTTTTCTCCTTGATTCTTGTAAGATTTAACCTCTCACTTATTTCTCTCCATCTCACTCAGCTCGTTATATATTATTTTCCTTCTATACTGGTCGGTTGCATGTACCAACGAGATATACGCTCGTTGCACGATGTGGTTTCGTGCGACGTAACACTTGTTCATCATCCACCTTCGTGTATACGTCACACAAAGTTTTTTTTCCTCATCGTCACTGTTCTTCCCTTGTTTCCCACCGTTCTTTTTTTTCTTCCTTCATTAAGCAGCAAGTATATAAGCGGTGTGCTGCCTATCACGGAAGATATTATGTAGCTCAGGAAGTAATATTAGCAAGATACGTCAGACTCATTTTTTCGTACATGTTTGTGATTAAAGATACTAAAAGAGCAATTTGTAGAGAATAGATAAGAGAAATTTAAAAAACTAAAGTTTTATTTTTCATGTTTAATATTTTCCTAATAATCTCTCAAGTTTCGACTAAATTTCAATCAGTACTTTGGAAAGAAATATGTATGTGCTTATTGATATAAGTAATTAATCTAAGTTTCTACGAAAAATTAACGCACATGCTATATACTAGGATACATACATGCTTGTTATATAATATAGTATGTATTCTATTGTTATTTTATATAAATACAGTTCAGATTTACATGATACATAAAGAAACAGATTAATATTATTTTATTTGTTTCTTTATCACGTTACCAATTAAACATTTCTCAAAAAGTTTTAAGCTGTATGTTTTAGTAACTTTATGCCTTTAAAATTTGTTTTATATTTTTATAGGTACCTTTATATTTTATCTGCACATAATATATTAATCAATATATTTTGAATTAAAAATATTTAATTACATAATTCATTTTCTGTGCTTATTATATATTTTATAAGATTTACACTTAAAAATTATTTAACTGTACATTATGCGATCCTTATTATTAATTCAAAATAATAATTATATATCTGCGTATAGATATATATATATATGTATATGTACGTATATATATGTACCTATACATGTATGTGTATACAAATATTGATATAGAACACAAAAATTTAATCAAAATGCAGATGAATTTCACATGCAAGCTTTTTCTCAGTTGAATAAATAAATATTGCCAATAAAACCAAATTGTTGATTTTGTTGACCTCAAAAGAATTTTCGCCAATTAAATATTGAAAAAATTGAAATAGCTATTAATTCTTTCCTTTAATACTAACTGGCAAATATCATAAACTAGTTGATTGAAAAATTTGTTCTCAGTTACTAAACGATTATTAATAATAAAGTCGACTAGCATTGTCCAAATTTTACTTATACCTGTACTCATTAAAATAAGATTTATTTTCATCCTATTATAAAACGCGAGATTGTAAAAGTATCAAGGAGATTAGTGCTCAAACAATACAATATATTTCAGATCAGAAAGATAAAAAGTTCCATATAGGTATATACAATATTATATATAGAAAAATAAATTTTCTGTTAAAATCAAGTTTAATGTAATTATATTGTTGAGACAATTGTTGCAATAAACATATGGCAGGATTAATATTTAATTTATTTAATGCTTTTCTTCTAAAGTAAAAAATATTATTTCTGTAATTATTCTAAATAATTAACATAACTTGTCTGTAAATTATGTTAAAGATAATATTACTGCTCTTAATTTATCAAATAATCCTAATGATTATTTTGATAATAATTTTTTAGGAAGTAACAGATTAGATTTAATATATAATAAGATTATATTGCATCTTCTCTAGGATGATCACTGACTACGTTTTAATGAGAATCCATAAATAGTAAAAAAACTTAGCGGTCAAAGTCCGCAAAATTTTCTACTACTGGCATATAAAAGATAATTTTACTTCCTGATTTACGTGACGAAAAGGAAGAATTTAAGCTTTCACTTTTTCTCATATAATCATACGTAACACAATGCTAATTACTAGTGTGAATGATGTTAACGGATTATTCACTTCCGCGATTCAGCCAATTAAATTAAATCTCAATACACCTATCTGGAATCGTAATATGACACTTAACATAAAGAAAATGTTTATAGCATTTTTCATATTTTGTTCTTCAATTTGGCTCAATGCTGAATGCTGGTGTTGCACATATCTGTCACGATCTGTCAAATAAAAGAGTCGAAAAGAGTATCTTTTCGATATCTTCGATATCGACTACGCGGAAATGTGCTTTGTTGGCATAACGTCTGCTTAAAATATTTGCTGATAAATACCATAAAATAAAACGCACTATACTTATTTTTGTCAACCATCAGCTAAAAAGGTAATGCAAATTATTCAAAAATTAATTTTCAATTCATAATTAATTAACTTATCTTTAGAAACACTGCTTCTCTTTCTTTCTCTACTAAAACGATTACAAAATTTTATTTTCTTTTATTAAACAAAAAATTAAGAGATTGAAAATCAATTTTATAAATTAGATTTTATATATTAGATTATATAATTATACGATTTAATTATTAAAAAAAAATCTTTAATGGAAAATTTTTTATATTATAATTCCTTTTTGTATACAAAAAAGTTTCATTTACGTCGAATCGCCATTGTTATCATCCTACACCAGTTTTGATAGTTAATGTGTATCAATATTTTATGTATTCCGCATAAGCAGCGCGGTAGGTATTTGCGTTTATTAGCTATAAACTCTCTGCAGGTGGGGTTCGCCGCTGCGGGACGGATTTATGAACCGTGCACTTTCCGAGAAAATGACGGTCCGAAGACGAAGCTTTGTGCATTATATGTATTGTCGTGGAAAAGTGCTGAACGTGCTTCAACATCCGACTATACACGTCTTTTATAGAAATCCAATTTCATACTGGCCAATTTAATGCTGATATTTACTTATTTTAAGTATTTAAAGCACTGAATAATAATGCTTTTAATACTCGAAATAAGTAATTAACCACTACCTTCCAGTATTAAATTTCTATAAGGGGTTGATATTTGCACATTTAATGAAATAATTGTCAAAAACTTACCTCGTATCGTTAACTTAATTTCGTAATTTTCTTTTATTTGTTTTATAACAAGAAAGTACAAGTCAATTTAAACTAATTAATTTATCTCGGATTATAAGAAAATTAATCCGTTCTTTAGATTAAATATAAGAAAAGCACGATTTCAAGTTTAATTTTTTAAATTTAGTTTAGTTAGTTAAAATCTGTGTCTCTAGATTTTCACCGTTGTGTGTATGTGTGCGTATGTGTGTTTGTGTGTATCAGCAAAATTTCCTTTTTTAAAATTTCTCCATTTTTAATCATGGCTTTCAACAGAGAAATATTCCTCAAATGTTTTAATAAGATATTTGGGATAAGCTTCGTTCTTCTTAATTGAATTTAAACGGAATGCTCAGGTGGGTTCTGCCATTATATGACGTAGGGATAATGCAACTACGCCATTTTGCTCTGTTATTTGTGATGCTGTGTATTCCGCTATCCGTTAATTTACACGTGGCTAAATGAAAGGTGTATTTGGATGTGCGACAGGATAATATTAAGCTAGCGTATCTATATTTAGTGTAACAAGACATAATTCATGAATACACATGCGAAGAAACAATGTTGAGATCTCTGATTATATCCGTAAGACGTTATATTTATTCTATAAAAAAATTATATTAAATAGCAAAAGACTTTTGAATTTTAAATCAACTTTTAAGTGAATTTTCTTTTAAATTTTTTTACAAGAACAATATTACAAAATTATTATTTTACAGAAAAATTCGATATTATATTATTTCATATAGTATATACACTATCTACCATGGAACATTAAGAAATAAAATAATCTCGTATTTAGAATCACAAATATATACATATATCTAATATCAGTTTGTTTGAAACGACAGCAATGCGTCTCCCTCACCAAATTTGATACATGCGGCTAAAATTGACATTGTATGCGCTCAGCGTTCATATAGGATGCAGAAAGGATCGTTCATCATTCCATACAGCGTACAGTCGGATACAGAGAACATGGAAAACGTCACAGGAAGTAGATTCTGAGAATGCTTTCAAACTATTTTCTTCGCGACGCTCTAGCAAAAACATAAAGTGCCGTTGCTTTCGGCACAATTGATCGTTGTGCAATGTAAGTTCTCTTGTACGCATAAATATGATAGCGATATGGAAATTTTACTTAATGCTAGAGAGATGGAAACTTTTAAGAATCCCATTTATCAAAGTTTCGCGACGGTTGCAAAGTCTGCGGTAAATTTTATTTTGGAAAACTTTATTTTGCAGAATCGTGCATGCATGTAACGCGTTCCAAAGCCTATCTCAATCGTTGCAAAGATTACAGAATTGATTGTAATTCAGATTTCTATTAAAATTACTTGTATATCTTATTAATATGTCTAAATTTGTTACAAAGTAATAATTCAATATATATTTGTATAAAATATGTTTTATAATTTTTGCAAATATATATATTTGGATTCGTGACACTTTGTACGAACAGAATGCGAAGTTATTTTATTTCTTAATATTCTATGGTGGATAATGTGTACGTTATATGAAATAATATACTATCGAATTTTTCTGTAAAATAATAATATTGTAATATTGTTCTCGTAAAAAAATTCAAAAGGAAATTTACATAAAAATAAATAAAATTTGTTATATTAACAAAATTATTGTGTAATAATGTTTTATATGTACGGAGTTTATGTGTAAATGGATTATATATATTTTTTCTATCATACTCTTTATTTTTCAATATATTTACAATATTTTGAAGAAATATTGAAAAGTTTACGATGCTGCTATATTTGAAAGTTTATGAGAGGTACTTGAATCATCCAAGACACATCAACGATTGCCTGTAGCATGCATATCGATATTTTCGTTCTGCCAAATGTTCGACATACTCCACGGATGTGAGAGGCTCGTGCGCGTTAGCTTCAACATACTAACTAGGCGAGATCGCAGTTAAACAGACATTGCACGTATTTGCGACGTGTGGTGCAAAGTCCATTTCCGTAATTTGAATTAATAGAACTGTGCATCATCGTCGTCGCCATCGCCGTCATCGTCGTCATCACCACTGCCAGCCTCGAAGTTAAAGGCAGCCTATATTTCCGAGAAGCTCTTGGCGCATTCGAGCAAACGAGCCGCGACAGTCGAGCGAAATGCAATTTCGAGGACGAGCGGCGGTATGTCGGGGTTTGAAGGCAGAACACGGAAGGGGAATGGTTTAAGAAGAAGATGAGAAGAAGTGAGGATCAGCGTGTCGTTTCGAGAGCTGCTCGATACATAGTACGTAGGGTAACGAGAATTTTATGCGAGAGCACATCGCCTTCACTCTTTTCGCTTATTTCTTCTTCTCTTCCTTCTTTTATACTTCCATTCCTTCTTCCTTCTTTCTTTTTTCCTTCTTTCTTCTGCATAGATCTTTGTCTTTTACCTATTGCGAAAAGAATCGCAGTACAGGATGTATCTTGTGGTTAAGCGTGACGGACGGGGAAGAAAAAAGAGAATTTGTCTCCAATTTTCTAAGTAACTTCTGCTCTTGTGCGGATATCGAACCCGTTGTAGTTTCGTGTGCAGATGTATGCTCGTAATAAGGAAGAGACAAGGATTGGACTTATTGTCAGGCGTGCATACATATGCATATGTACTATTTATCCATGGCGATACATATATAGTACTATATAACTGCAAACTGTAGAATAAAAAGAAGAAAAAGTCTGAACTTTATTTTTGGTTCTGATTTAAAAGAATCTATTCGATAATTCCGATTAATATCTATTGCGAGTGAGGTATTATTTAAAAACACAGCATATCATGATTTTATAAGCAGCGATAGGCAAACTTGTTTTCAAAATTTTATCTATTCTTATGTTAGTGTAATTTAATAACATATATAGTTTTTAATAGATGGTAATTTAAATATCATATAATTAGCATCTAATAATGTAAAATTTACGTTTTTTTATAAAGGAATATTGTGTTGAATTTTAAAACGATTTAGTTTATATAATTGCGTACCTGTATGTTATCATAATTATTTTCACAATTTTAGAAACAATTTATAAGAAGTCTTTCCTAGATTTGAAAAATCAAGGTCATTTACGAACATCAAAGAATTTTTATCAGTTATATATTTTACTGAACTATTATAAAAACTTAAATCTTTTGAATTTCCATTGGCAAATCTGTAGGACAGATACGTCAATAGTGGCACATATAAATGTTTTCCTTGGTTTGAAAAAATGAAGGTATGTGTACTTCGGATACGTAGAAAGTCAAACTAGCTAGTAAATTGAGAATCCGTGCCACGATTTTGGCGAATTTCCAAGGAGGCAAGTCTCTTCCTTGTTCGTTTCGTGAGCGACAATCGTCGCCTGAATTATCCGCGGGTGTCAGGGTAAAAGGCTTGATCGTTAGTGAAAAGTATGATCACGAAATACAAAGTCGAGATTGTCTTCATTGTTCATTGCTTCGAAAATAAATCTTTTGTGTAGAAAAAATTTATTTACTTTCTCTCTAGATAAATTAAAATTGATAAATATTTCTTTATTAATAGATAATTATATTTTTAGAGAAAAACAGTAACTAATAGATATAAAATAAATTACGCTTATATTTTATTGTGCAAACTGTTTACATAAATTAATTTAATTTACCTATGAATTATATATAATTTACATAAATTAAAATTAATTTATGTAAATTACTCGTCTATATAATTCATAGGATATCATATTTTTTTCTATCATATTTTTTTCTAGATAAGATTTCCAACTTATTCATATTTCTTGCAAAGACATGTAGAGTCTCTTCTACTTTCTTAAAAGCTAATCAGTTTGAATAATTAAATAAATATTGTTTGAAAATGATATATTCCATTTCTAAAAATAAAAATTGTATTATTCGCATGACATAGGACGTCGTGTTGAAAGGATCATGCGTGCCGCCTGACCTGTCCGACTAACACCACAAAGCACGCCTACATAAGGCTTGGATTTCCATCCTAGGCAATTATTCTGGTAATTAACGTCGACGGGTCATAAGGGTAGCACGTAGCCAAATGGGCTGGGGTCGCCTGAGTTTATTACAAAGATATACGGCATCCGGAGACTCACACTCGTTCGCGTTTTGTACGCGCGCGATATATACTTTCACGTTTCCGGCGGCTACCCGGAGAATTTCAACTATTTCCGTGGATGATGGACGCTCCTGAAACTGTCTCGGTCATTTGCAAAGCATCGTTACGGACAAACATGCGACTTAATAATGGGCGCGTTACGCGTAATCTATGTGCAAGTTCCGTCTCGTACGCAATCCATTAATTCATCTGCTAATTGCTAAAACACCTGTAAAATGTACATAACGAGAATACAAAATACTCCAGTACAAATACCATTCTTTTAGCTTTTTATGATTTTATGTTAAAAATTTTATTTCTACATTAAAATTTTATGATTAAAAAGTACATTGTGTTCAGATAGCAAGTTTTTATAAGAAGATTAGAAATCGAATTGTGTTAATATTAATAAAAATCACTTGAATCACTTCTATATACAAATAAGCATATAACTGTATTCAAACCTACAAAATAGCTATGTTTCAAATCGATTGTTACTGCACACTCGCATATAATTGAATGTGTAAAACTATTTTGTATTATTCATATTCTTATGTTGATAATGATCTTAAAGTAAGTCGAAACGCGTACAGCTCTTAATCTTTTTATGATTTGTTTGTGAACAATTTACGTAATTATTAATTTATTATATGTTGAAAGATTTGCGCATAAATTACGATAACTCAGTATCTCTTTTACTTTTTCCTATTATATTTAACTATTTGTCAACAATGCGAAATTTTCATCCTTTGTCCTTGAGTTTTCAAACTTCAGTGCAGATTTTTATATTTTTCTAGATTAAATGAAAAATTGTTACCCATTTGCGAAAGTTTTAACAAATTTTTACTATCACAGAAGTTGGATTGTATTTTATTTACTTTTTTTAAAGATCTAAGTTTATCTATCAGAATTTACAATTAAAAGTTAACTGTACTTTTAAAATCTATCGTGTCGGCGGACGACAAAAAAATAAAAAAAATTTTAAGGGGATTCTATAAAAGGCGATTAGTCATAATGTAAGTAGAACTTACACAGACAATTTACGTCATTGACACATCACTACATACTACTACATCAATATTTCAAGCACATATATTTAGTAAATACAAATTGCACAACTTTTATGAAGCAAATGTTGCTATGACATGACAGCTGTAGGGCGCCATATTGGATTAAGAAATGATAAAAACCTCAATTAAAAAATTTTTTATCGTTGTCGACCGGGCTAGGCATGTATTATATTTGAAATATCTTTATTTAACACACACTATTTGTAGTACAAGCATATTTTGTATTTTTTATTTCAGCGGATCACATAAAAGTATTACGTATTTTGTATTTAGAATCGAAAGATTGAAAACATTTTATATTTTGTAATTCGAATAATAAGACTGATTGTCAATGTTAGTATTTGAAATATAAAATACTTTCAATCTTTTGTTATTAATACTGAAATACAAAATACAAAATACTTTTATATGCTTCCATGAAACACGAAATACAAAATATTTTCATGTACTCCTAACAAACACAAAGTACAAAATATAATTGTCTTATCAATACTGTTTTTCAAATGAAAGTATTTTAAATACATGCCCAGCCTTGTCGACATAAACTCCATTTCACAGACACGTATTAATGCATATACTTTAATCCTGAAAAAGGATTTTCAAATCTGTAAATGAAGAAAAAAGTAATTGTTATACAAAAATTACGATTTAGTTGGTATACTCGTACGTAATACAGACGGCTTTAGGATCGCCTTAAGATTGAATAGAAATAAAAACATTCGTTATAACAATACATTATGTGTGTGTGTTTTTACAGTTTCTTTAATTAAAACATTTTTTTCTGGACAATAACAGTAAAAATTGATACAATTTTTGTCACAAATCAATAAATTTAAGATCTCTGTTCTACTTAAAGAATCGATACGTCATGAAATCCGATTTCTGTCACGAATAGTGGCGGCTGTTGAGCGGCTAAATTGTGACGCGCAATATAATAATAAATCAGAAGAACGGAAAACTAAGGGGTAAAATAGAAAAAGCTTGTAGAGTAGACTTGGAGACGTGCCAGAGTAACAAGCAGTCACTGGGTGAGCCTTTGTGGCCTTCGTGGTTGCCTCTTCGGTTGCTTCTACTTTTTTTTGCTTCTTTATTTTTTTTTTCTTTTCACTATGCGTTACTACGGCCCATACAATTTTCCTCATCGGTTCTTTCTTCATATGCTGCCTTGACTTTCTTGTACCAGCCGTCATCTAAATCTACATACGTAGTTAACAATGATTCGCGCCATAAATCACGCGATGGCAAATAGTTCATATGTAATAATCTTCGCGGCATTTTAACTCGAATTCGTGATTCTCTATCTAAGGGCTATATTCCATTTTTGTTCCATCTTTGTTCTTGTTTCAATACTAAACTATCTTTCTTTTATTTTCTTATAAATTTTTAAGTCTTTTTACATGCCTCCACATCAATAATATCGAGACGTTTAATTTGATTCCAGTGAACGCTGAGATTCACCAAAAGTCAGCATCTTAGTAAAATTTGTCGCTGTTAGTTAATTATTACTAATAAGGAGAAAGTGCAGTTTACAAAATGTTTTGCTTTCACTATTAACTGATATATTGTTTGATACTTTGTTAAACATACGAAAAATGGAGAATTAATTGCCGGATTAATATCTTCTTTTTCTCCTCTCTGATATACATGTCATACATTATTACATATCCTACTTTTCTACGTTTCCGTTTCCTGTGCTCTCCGCCGGTCGAGAACGATTAATGCAAATTTTATTGCCAGATTCCACCAGCACGTATCACGGCGTAATAACTTGGTTTGTCGTTGCCGTTTGCAAGCTGTGCATGCTGACGCGATTAGAATTAATTAATTACATGTCCTCAGTTTTTCATAATTTCTATTTTGAGCGAGATTCTATAATGAAGTATAATTATGGCAATATAATTTGATAAATATTTTTTAGTTTCCTTTTTCTATTTATTTAAAATTTTAATTAAAGATTTCTAATACGAGCTAAACGAATGACACGTGTTTTGATATAGTCTTCCTAATTATTCCATTCACCGTCACTCAAAAATTATTTCTATATATATGTATATATCTTTGATCTCTGTTTTTAATTTCGTGTATCAGATAAGAGACGTCATAGTAAGATTGAAGCGAGGCGCTCGCATTTATGTATCGTTTGAATTTTAAGCGAAATTGTGAGAGCGAATGGGTACGACGATAAATTGTCGTGCAGCTTCCAGAAAGAGATAAACGTAAAACGAGATGGAAGCAGGAGATCGAGGATATTTGAAAAGGAGGCCACTACGAAAGTTCAGACACCGAGGCGATCGACAATCAGGTTTGGGCCACGACTTTCTTCTCGTGTTCCAAACAGGTTTTGTCGATGAAGGGTGTTTGACCTTGAGAACTCTGACCATGATCTAGAAACCAATGTAACTTCCTTGTTTATTTCAATTGATCTTATCTCTTATTCCAATTATTTACTGTCATTATCGATCAATTGTTCTTTATGTGTTACTATATATATATATATATATATACTTGAATAATAATATCAGTAATTACGTGGCTCAATGAATAATGCAATAAAGATTGTATCTAAATGTAAATGTTTTATATCAGTGTAGTGTAATTGTGTAAAAATTTTTATAAAAAAGATAATAATGATGATGTAAAAGAATGAATATTCATGAAACAGTAGAAGTAGGGTTGATATAATGGAACATTATTACAACGAGAACTTGTTGTAACATGTGGTATTGTGTTTTACTCTATCATATTTTCGTAACAGTTTGAGGGGGTACATCTCATATTCGCAATTTTGCGTAAGTTTGTGAATTCTGCTTCACTAAAATGCAATAATCCCTTAACTTTCACTCGTTCTACTTACTCTTTTGACATCCTAGGTACGCATAAATTTCTGAGTTTGCAAAGCCATTTAGCAAACTTTCTACATAAAGAATAACGGTTACACGATTGTTTAATGAATGAAATTATTAGCCCATTTTTTAAAGTAAATGATTTCGATTTTAACAGACAAAGCATTTTCATATATTAAATCACGATGTCTTCTTATCAAATAGTCCTTTGAATCTATTTTATAGAATTTTTTAGATTTATCTTAGAATTAGAAATTGCTAATATACTTTTTACAATACTTTTTCTTAAAAAATGTCTACCTTCTATAAAATATATATCCTCTGTTAAAACATGTCTGGTTTAAATCCATTACAATATCTATAAAGAAATGTATAGAAAAAGAAATATATATGTAGTGTTATTGATTATTATTTTAGTCCGTGACGCGATTCCTGCGTACATAAAAACTGATTTTATCCGCTTGGCATGCGGGGAGCGGTTCGGTAGCGGAAAGTGTTTGCCGACATGCCGAATCGATTTCGAATGACGGGAGATCTAGCACCTTGAGCATCCAGGATCCATCTAAACTGGGATCTTTCGATTTAGAGTCTCTTTCCGACGTCGCAGGATATGGGATACGGCAGCGTAGTTTCGCTCCCGTGAAGGTTTCCAGAGGAAAAAGGAGTTGGAGAAGGCCCTTTTCGCTTTTCCTGGAATTTTATCTGTCTGGCGTAGGATACCTCCGTCTTAGAAGGGGTATAAGGGGACGAGGCTGTAATACCGGCAGGGGTAAGATAAGACAAGACGTGGAGAGGAGTTCGTCCGTCACTGCAGCGAAATTCCGTCCGCAATCTCTGAAGGAATCTTTGGTATCCCAGCAGCCAACGGCTGTACAGCTCTCCTGTATACAGTCTTGTTCCCTCCGATCCTCGTGGCAGTCTCGTGAGCTTTGGTTAAGACACGCGAGAAGAGCCGCCAACGCACGAAATGGACAGAGAAGTAAGAAAACGAAAAGACAAATGAGGAAATGTGGAACTTCGATTCGGACAGGGATACGAGGAGAAAACTGATAAAGTAATAATTTCATTTTATGACGAGGAAACGACCTGAGAAATATGTGCAGCCCGAATGAGAACTCATTCTTGGCTTGGATCTCCGACAGGTATTGACTCGTCGGCTGAGCTTTTTCATCATTCTAAGCGAGAGGCGGCATGTGTGTTGCGAGTATCTTTAAGAATTTGTATAACACAACGATCATAACGGATATGAGAGTGAAGACGCTAAAACATATGGAAAAAATTTACGAGAAGAGATACGAGATATTACGGAAAAAAGCATGAATTTTAATTAAATAGGGTACCGGCTATTAAATTACAAATGCGAATATATTAAACATTTAGTAATTATTAGATTACTAAGCAAATTAGCACTGGAAATAATTATTATTTACTCGTTACTGTTTTTACTATAATAGTTTTAGGTAGTACAAAAAAAGTAAAATATATTTTAAGTTAGTATATGCATGTCATACGTACAATTATGTATAAAGATTAATTATATATGAATTATATTAATTGTATATGAATATATATACAGAGAGACGGAAATATTATTTGATGATCAGGATTCATTTGGTCGATATCAAAGCCATGAACTCTGATATTCTTCTAGAAAGGAAGAAAAGAATGAAGAAATTATCATTTATAAGTCTCAATTAAGGTTAATTATGCGACATATGCAACGGAGAAAATCTTTTTGTTGTGAAAAGACTATTTCTTCGTCTTGATGTACGATTCTTTTCATTTCTGATAATAATACTAATGATTATGGTGAGACCGAAGTATGTAAAAGTGCAATTCATAATGATCATTGATTAATATTAAATTATTTCTTACTATAATAAGATTGCAAGCAACTACTTCCACATAGTAAATAATACTTAAAAAATTTTTTATAAAATTTATTTAACTACATAATTCTTATTAAAACTAATAAAATTTAATAAATGTTAATAAGCAAATAGATACTTTGCCTTAAATTTTTTGACGTTTTAGTTAAATTGATACATAAAAATAAAAATCCTTTTATTAGTTTTTTAAATATACTTGTTGGGAACTTGCAAATAAATTTGTGTTGTTTCACATCGTGAACACCGACTATCCCAAAACGATAAATTCAAAGTTTTTAAGTTTATTGCCCTGTATTTTTTACAATGTTAATTTACGTAGTACCAAAAATTCTAAGATTTGCACACATGAGAAGAATTTCCATATTAAAATTTTATATTTTTAAAAAGGTGAAAAAGTAAAGTAGCATTACATGAATTACTTTCTCTAGATTTAATGCTAATGCATGAAATAAAAACTATTCTTACTATATAACTAAGCTTTGAAAATATACGCGTAAAGAGAATGTTAAATTTTATCGTTTTGTGTGAGTTTTAATTTAAATATTTTTTTACTTTTATATATATTTTACAATTTTTGTTAGTCTAAATAGATTTTTAAATTTTACAAGTAAAATTTAAAAATAAAGAAAATATTGATTAATGTTTCATAAATTTATAAAGAAAACATAATTTTATTTCCTTTAAATAAATTCCTAGATAACCTATTATATAGAATAGGTAATCTGTTATGTAAGTACTAATGCAGCTGTTCTCATCGCGATCGTTAGCAACTGCGGTGCAGCACATTGATTACTCTTCTGTGCGATAATAGAAAAGTTAATTCATTGCTAATTTTCTCCAGGAAATCGGCACCATGTCTCATCTGCAGTCGAGAAATTTACATTCCATTACACTTAAAACAAGGTCACGTGTGACCTCGATATATGAAAGAGGGCAAGAAAAGTCGATCGAGTACAGTCAGATGCAGAAAATTAATCATTTATAAATATTGATTCTTTCTTTTTATTATTAAAAATAGCGTGATGTAATTTGACAAGTTTTTTTGAGTTTAAATTTATGTATTTTTATTTTTAGATATTACATTTTATGTTAATCTAACTCAAAATATTTTATTATATTATAAAGGCATTAATAAATAAAAATTAAATTAAAATAGAATATAATAATTTACGTCATTTAATAAGTGATTGAAATGATGATTTAAATTAGTTTGCGGGTCAACAGCACATAATTCAAGCTATCTGTTATATCCGACAATTGCTCGTTTATTGATCAAATTACAGCATTCACTTTCATCTAGATTACATCTAACAACCAGTTACGGTTGATATGTAAGACGAGCTAACCAGATATAACGTTTGATGATGCATGCTCTGCATGCATGTCGATATGTGTAGAAAGTAAAATGTGTCCGACAAATAAATGATCATTTCCTATTTCACTTAGAATCAGTGATTTACCATGTCGTAAAACAAATTTATTTATACATTATCCTATCTCACATATGAGTAAATATATGTAATATAATACTTTATTTGCTCAAAATAGATAATTTGCAACTCATGTTTACATTAAAATTATCCAAGAAAATATCTTATTACATAAATATTTATGTGAACAGAACTGAAATGTGTATTAAACATATATTATAATTAAGTAAAAGTAATGATAATAGCTGTGAAATGTATGTAATTAATTCGAACAGTTTTATTTACTACTGTAAATTACTAATTACTCCTTTGTATAACATATGTTTATTATAAGATAGACAAGTTTATCTTTTAGAAAAATGCAGATTATACGTAATGAGTGATCCGTATAATAAGTACGTACTACAATTTATCATCAGAATAGAGAAATTCTAATTATTATGAGATCCTTACACAAGATAATAATATTTAGATGAAATGCTCCATTTAATATAAGCCATTAACGTAAACTTTTTCTCATTGCTTAACTATTTATTTTGCATAGAGTTTATAAATTTACAATATATAATATTGTTACTTTATTATAATCCTTTTTTAACTTAACTTTATTATAAAATCGATAAAACAAAAGGATTATTTAAAATTTTTTTATTTTTTGATATGTGTAAAGTGTATTAACAATAATAAATGAAAAATAGACTGATAAATGAATAACACACATAATTGAATTGACAATCAATGTGATTTGTAATATTATTTTTAGTTTCAGTTTATGATTGCATTTCAAGTTCGACAAACCTAATCGGCGCGCAGTTTATAGAACTGAAAAAACGTATTTGAAAATTTACATATGAATATGATTAAGCACTAAGATCCGCTTTAACCGAATACTGAATTTTTTCTTTTCTAGAGTGATTAAATTTTAATCTATAAATTTGTGCTCTTAATACGATATCACAATTAAAGAATATAAAAGTATCGATATTTTATTGACAAATCGCTATCTTATTCTATAATTTAATTAGAATGTCTCTTTTAAAGAAAGCAATTGGTACAGATTTCTCATTTTTCTTATTTCAGGCCATTGGTTTACTTTACGTCAATGATTAGTTCAAATTGTCTACGAACGTATTTTTGGCGCGTAGCGTGCCGATTGCGCGTGACTAGAGTAACAGTATTGTATCGTATCTCTTGATCCATGAAGCGATGAGAAAAGTGTAGCATGATCTAATTCTCATTTCTGCTTCCAAACATGTACAACATTTTCAACAGCGATTAACAGTTTCTACAAATATCACTATATGTTATAGCATATAAACATCCTCTTGTTCTAATATTTCTCCATGTGATTGAATGACATAAATGTTTCTATAATATGCAAACGTACAGTTTGCGAAACTTCGTATTTGTAGTTTTGTAAGCATGAAATATCGCTCAGGGCGATAAGACACTTTCTCCAGTTGTTGAATTTCGAATTTCATGAAATCTTCTACTTCTCGAGCCGGAAAGCCAGCACAAAGTAAGCGATTTGTGGTCAAAGAATAATAACTAACTGCAATGTTTACTCTTTTATTTACAAACTTAATTTACGCATAAGTACAATAATGGAAGAAATATTGTACAATGCAAATTTATGAGATACTGTCGATTGTGGTATCGTACTTTTTTTTGCTCAGTATACTGTATACCGTTGATTATATTAAACTTGCCTCTCTTTTCTTCTTGAAAGTCTATTATATTGAACTGTTCCGGGAACAGTTCTAGTCGCGGCGGCGTGTTTCTCAATGTGTAATCTACAATCATTTTCAAAATAACTACATTTGCATAATTGTGCAAATCTGGAAATTAAGGAAATTATATGAGGATTTTTCGGAACGAAATAAAATTGATTGAAACACGTATAGTTAATATTTTGAGAATATCGAACATGTTAGAAGCTGTAGTGTAAATATAAATAAAATTCAAAAGAGTATCACAATGGTTATTTTCTTTTATCCTAGTATACTTTATATAAAATATAAAGTTTAGTTGTGCGCGTCAGGCATTTACCAGCGGAAAATCTATGAAATGAAATAAAGGAGCGTACATTGCGTGAATACACAGTCGCTTCTCTACCATGTTGAATACCTATCATTACAATATTGTTCGGACCATTTGCTGCTGATTTTCTCCTTCAAAACACTCCATCGTCCCACACAAATTTAACTTTTCTCTCTAGATATCTTCACTTACGTGACAACCGTAACTTTCTAAAGAAATTTCGTCATCGTTACTTTTACAATCATACATCTTTATCTGCGTGCGATAAAGCATGTATAGTAGACTGTATATCATACGAACAATTGTTTGTACGTGTCTCTAATAAATGTTTTAAAGCATTTGTTCAATTCTTAAATTTCCATCTGTATAGATTTATAATTTTGCGTGTTAAAAGATATTTTTTTTAATATATACGTTTTGTTAAAATTAGTAAGTTAAAAAAATGTTTAATTGTACAATTTAAGAAGAGACACGTGTTTAAAGAAAAGATGCGTGTTTAAGAAAAGACACTTATTTGTGTATTGTACAATATAAGATGATTATTTTATCTATACACATAAACGGACACATATAGAAAAGAGCAAGAATATTGTCTGTCTATTGACCAGCTATTTCTTTATTCACTTTATGACGTGAATATCGATAGTAAATAAGCATAAATAAAAGCTTGTTATGTTGGCTCAGGTCATTGAACTGATCTCTTTGTCGTGCGTTGATCTTGTCGTTACAACGACGCAAACTCGATTTCACGCTTCGTATCATCTCATATCGGAAGGGTATAGGAATCTGGACTGTCTGGTTACGGTTACGTTCAGTTAAGCTTTCAACCACATGAGACAGCCGACACCTTGGCCTTCTATACTGTCATCTCGTTACGTGACTGTAACATTCGTAGATCACGTTCAAATCGATTTGCTTAGCGAATAGATTCGTCAAGGAAATCTTCATTATAATGATAAAAATGGATCTGTATATAGTATAAATTTTTAAGGATGTATCATGATCCTAAATATAGAACTTACATCCAATATTGTACTAATTATATTCGTAGTTATAAAAATTATAACATTTATTTAAAGTAGCAAGAATATTTTTTAATATTTGAGGTATTTATTAATGTATAAATATCTTGCTTGCAAAGAAATTGTTGTTTTATAAATACATATACCTACACTTATCAAAAATACATAACTTAAATACTCAATTGTTATTAATATTTCTTTTTTCAATAAAAATTGTCTATATTTATTCATAATTTAATATTTTAATAATATGTTAATATTATACTTGATATAAATTTGAAAATTACATAAATTTTAATTTAATTTATCATAAAATGTGGATCACATTTTATTAAACAATGTTGGAAATAATATAATATGATTATTTATTCGCAATTGTTATTAATATTATACTTGATTTATAACAAAATGGATTGAGATTCTGATTGCATATGTAAATCGGATATTAAAGGCCTCGAGGAGTGTGTCAGAAATTTCGCTTCTCACGAAGCAAAGGCCTCTGCAAGTGAAGAAAGTTCATTCATTCACAACAGAATAAGATAACGTCTCCATTTAATTTTGACATGTACATTCGTGAAAGATATAATTTAAGATCTGGATCTTTTTTATTTATGTAAATGGTCAAAAAAGATTTTTTGTGCATTAATTATTCAAATACGTCAGGTATACACATTACCTGCTTTAATTCAAAGCAATAAAATTATTTTAAAGTATCTCGTGATTATATTATATCTAGGTTAATTATATGTGATGTAATTATGTTTTCGATTATTCTTTTCCCATATTGCGCTTGAATACATTATAATTACAATAAATTTTTTAACCTTCTACATATGCATACTTTCTATCATTCTATTATCTTTATAAAATATTAAATGCATGAATAAAATGTCATTAATACTGTCATTAATATTGTCATTACAATAATTTTATTATTTTTAGAGATATTTTTAATTATATGTTTTTTTTTGTAATGTAAGTATTTGATTTGTTATTTTACTATTTAATAATCAAATAATTAATTCGGTGTAATTTTTATTATTCTTTCTGATTTTCATACAAGTTACGTTAATATCTAGTCTGCAATTTCATAGAAAATTCAGAACGGTCTTATTATTTGGCGTCAACGAGACGATTCAATCGCTACGAAATACACGCCCTACGCGCCTTCTCGTGCATTCTCACACTGGCGTTGCATCAATGGCCGCACAGAATGCATAGCAATGCACAGTCGTATAATTCAGGAAGATATTGCCGATTCAACGAGGGATAGAGAACTAGTTGAAACGAAAGTTCGACTAGCGCGCATCGCGCTCCTGTCATCGATCGGCAGAATTTCTCTGATACCAAATTCCATGGATGCGCCAGTTATTCTAATGTTCTACGCAATTCTAATGTGTACGAATGCATGCACGCGTCAGACGCTAATAAGTTATGTTCGTTTCGCACTATGTTGACTTCATCGTCGAAATTGCGACAGATAGTGTCGATATTATTATGTTTGTTCTTTTGACTTATATCAGATTAATGGTTGCAATATTCGTGCAATTTTACGTCAAATGTGTCACAATATCATATTTAAATGAAAGTAAAAGTTATTAATATATATTCTCTAATATGCGTTAATATTAAGTTTTTTAAAACCAATTAGAGTGAAGAAATATTCATTATATTTCACATGTCCTTTTTCTTGCTTTAAGTGATAAAAGTTATAAGTCATCAATAAATATAGATAAATAGTCTAGATAAAATAGATGAATTATAAGAGAACAAAAATATCATTAATTAATTGGTTAAATTAGTTGAAATGTGCTGTATGGTGTGAAATATTTCTTATTCTTTTTTACTTATTTTCTTATCCCTTTTTACTTAAACTTGTGATATATGTGCGTTGAAAAAACTTCGAGTATTGCATTAATGCCTGTTTTAAATGAATAAATTATGCGAAATGTTTATTTCAATAAATATCCGTTACCTTGACATGCTTACGAATCGTTAGTCAGGAATCAATTAATCATCTAAACTGACAAACTCTTCAAAAGTTCGAAGGAAACGACTACACTTGCCACGTCCTGACACTTGTTACGATCGAGAGATAATTTGATACATGGGGTGGTCTATAATTTATATATTAAATCATAATTACATTCTAATTTATATTTTATTATATTTATGTTACATTATAATTTATTATATGCAACTATAATAGATAATAAATAAATAAAATAAAATTATAATTGATAATATAATAGAAAATATATGTAATAATAATATAATAGACAATATGTATATAATAGACGATAAGTAATAAATAATAGAATTTCTTATATAAAATAATTTTCTGATGTTTTAGAAAAAAAATAAAATATCTAAAATCAATTCTTTAAATGGATAAAGTAGTCTTCTTTCGCGTTTCGTTGCCAATAAATCAAGATATGTAGCGGAAATCGATGTATTCAAGAATGTATTCAAGAGAGATGGAGCAAAGGAAACAATGAAGGTTTTCCCTACGGGCAAAAGTAGAGGTTTCCTCTATCCAGATGGTTGTATTATTTCTTTTGTCGTTTTACTATTACACTTTCGCAATTTTTGTAATGCCTTCTTTCGCGGCTAGTGTTTATAATACATAAATATTTAAATTATGTTTACGTTATAAGTTTATAGTTTAATAATTTTACAATAACTTAATTAGATTTATTTTTGCTGAAATAAAATTAACACACTGCTTGCAAAAAGGTGTCTTTTTTGCTACTTAAGAAAGCAAAATGGTACATCTTTTCTTCGTTAAAGTAAAAAAAATTAGCTGTGAATGGATGATAAACTGTAATCAACATTGCTAACCATGATCAAACAACTAGCGATAAAATTAAGTTCTGCGATCTCAAACTCTAATGAACACCATAAACCGCCTAAAGAAACGTTCTTCGCTTTTGCGTCACCGGGTTACTTCCGTTTCTCTTCTCGTCAGCGGCAAATTGCAATTTGCATTCGGAAGCAATGCATTCAAACAAGTTTGCGACTAGAAGGACGAACCTGCAGGTCTATCTTATCGAGGTGACTACCCATTCTTCCGTCTTCCCTTTCGTATCTGCTCATTCGTCGGCATTTCCTTTTCGTGACGAGTACTCGTATTACCAGATAACCAGATTCTTCAACGATGTTGCACATATATATGCATTTTTATCACGACCACTGAGATAAACTCTATCTGATATACGTAACCTGCCGAATCATTATTCATACTAATTATTGTGATCTTCGAGCGCTTTGCTAAAATATCCTTTCATCTTAATAAGAATTTCATTTAATCTATGATCAAATCTTGCAGACTTATGCTATGCAATTGTAGTCGCGTGCTAACCAATTTACATTTATTTACATGATATCCTACCATCTTACTCTCGCAATGATTAATTGCATAACTTAATTTGAACAGCTTAAGCAATTTGAATGGCGCTTAGTCGTTTATGGTGAATGTTAATTCTTCTTAGGTATCTTGAATCACTCTCGTCGATCTCGCATGATACGACAATAAAATTTAATATCATAGAATTAGTCCATTATATTTGATTATCGATATTGTAAATTTGAATTCGCATTTTCTCAAAATATAACATAAAAATAAAATTTTAAATTATAAAAATATAATATTATATACATAATTTTTTTTAATGTGTATACATAATTAACTCTTAAATTTATAAACTGCAACATTTTTATTCTTTATAATTTAAAAAATATAAATGATAAAATATTTATGTTCGGTTTCAATGCATTAACATATGTTTTTATACTAATAAAGTTATAGTATTAAGCGGATTAAAAATCGCAATTCTTATTTGCTACTTTCTCAGTAACATACTAATTAACGTATATGTTCCTTTACGGAGAAACGACATAATTTCCAGTACTACACGGCAGACTAATTTATATTCCGAATTAACGCAGCTAGTCCCAAATGCACGTTAGAGAAGATTCGTGGTATCGGAACAAGTAGTATTCTCGGGTACTGTCTCTCGACCTTTCTCCTCTTCTTCCTTCCTTCTCACTCTGTTCTTCTTGCCTCCTCGTTTAGGGTTTCCTTCCCGCGACGAGAGGTCACAATTGTCGGGCGACCGGATTTTCCGGAGAAGGGAACTGCTACTACCGGCGCCTTCGTCTACGAACCGGAACGAATCGCCTCCTGCACGCAGCGCACCGTGAGCTCGCCGCGACGGCTTCCACGCCTCGTAATCACTCGGCGATTTACCGATCAGAGATTTACCACGCGCCTGCCTTAGAAAGTGCAACCGCACTCTCGCAGTCTGACTTCTTTTTCCACTTGGCGGCACAGATCGCCCTCGCGACAAGTTGACACGTCGACGTATCGCGCTCCATCGTTCCTGCCCACTTCTGACGGAAGTTGCGCCCTTCTTTGCACGTCTGGCCTTCTAGATTTCTCGTTACAGCTCGTTTCTACGAAAGGCTTATGCAATGATATTTCTTGTCGATAGTTACGGTTGGTTAGGAAATATTGCCGTGGGCTTTGAGGATCGTTGACACTGTTCACGTTATCGCGAAATGTCGTATGATGGCAAAGTTGCTTTACCACGAAGGGAATGTCAAAAGTCAGTATGGAAGTGTCTATACCAATCGCCAAGGAAAAGGCTTTTTTAAGAACAAAGAAACAGAAATTCATAAAAAGTAAAAAATAAGTGAAATAAAAATGTAGAGGAAAAGGTGTTAATATGAAGCTTGCTTTGCTAATATGGGCCTTACTTAAAATTCTGTTATATTATAATTAGCACCATCTTCCAAACAGTTTTTAACTTGTTCTTACAATTAGATGGATATCAAGGTTGTGAAACAACTATTGTCATGACCTCTTTGTTGATAATTGATGTTTAACTATTATATTACAAAAATATTAAAGTTTTTTCATATGCTTTTCAATGTCAAGTTTAAAGTTGTTCAAAATTTATAACTAACGAATTTATATCTTAAAGTAATTCTTAAAGTGTTACTCTGCCCTTTGAGAAGATAAGTGAATAACTTATTAATATTTTCATTGAGACATCATTAAATATCAATTTTGTTAATATTTCTATATCGGGCCTCCTAACAAGTAAATAATGTGAGTCTAAAATTTTTAATGAAAAACATTGCAGAGAGTTGTTTTTCATTAAAAAGTCTTTCTGGTTATAATTTTAAAATGATTTTAAGAAGCCTCTGGAAGTATTTGCAAGGCAGGAAATTAGTGGCAAACATTCACAAAGACAGGATCAACGCAAGGAGAATGTATTCATGAAAAGAAATTTCTGAATTTGATAATATCTCAACATTCAGAATTTTCCATGTGTTCAAGTTATTTGGACTTCATGACAAGTTCAAATAAACCTAAAGAAATTATATTTTATAAAAATATAGGAGGGACCTATTTTAGTATCATGTTTAGATAGTCATATCATAATGTTTCTTTTTATTTAAATAATTTTTCCTATTTTGTGAATTGGCTTATTCGTCTTAAATGTGTTTTATATTAAACTTATAGCGAATTCGGCACACATGCACTGACTCCGTTCTAATGCTGCCCTGACATGGTGCGAGTGCAGAACTACTTTAGTGCTATGCCAAATTGCACTGTTAGAAACGTCAGTGCAACATTTTTTGAACTTGTTCAGTTCATTCGGTTGATCCGAATATAAATTCAGTACTACACTGGGTCAGTTTTCATTTGCCGAATACGATAATCTTAACGCACTGATACAGTGCGTACAAGCCGAATACGTGGCACTGAAAAAGTTCACACTCAGTGCGCACTAGTGCGGTCTGTCGAATTCACTATTAGATTAATAAATTATCGTTTGCGATATCGTTTACTTTGACTTAAAAATAATTAAAATATAAAAAATTATAATTATAAGGAAACAAAACGAAATCCACTATCATCTTTTCCTCTAATAATAAAAAATTTAAAGCTTTGTGTATGTGAGGTTTATTATTTGAATACATTATTGCAATTTGAATATTATGTTTTATTCATGGGACATTTGGTTACATAAGTAGAAGTGTAAGTAAAAAAATTATTTGTTGATGTCTTATATAATTTAACAAATAAAGTATTTATTCTGGGGACAAGAAATATTTTGTTGAATTTCAATTTAGTCATGTATTGATGAGTGATACATTATTGCTTCATTTCGATAATAATCATCGAGCATGGTGCATAACAGGTGCTACACAAGTTCAAGCGGCAAGGACGCTTTCACGAGACTCTGACGGCCTCAGCAACTTTATGTTAGTGTGTCACAGTCTTCTACTCTTTAGTGGCTGCATGAAACACATTCACATGACGGAGTCACGTTCTATTATTACAATGAAAAGCTTAATGTATTTCACATTTAAATAAATGTGGATATTCTAAATTTAATTATTTGAAGCAATTATCATGGTCAGATATATAAATATGTATTATCAATATCTGTAATTTCGCTCGTTTATCATTCAGATTAAAGCATAAATAGTTCAGATTAATTTATATAACTGCGTAATATCTATAAAACACTTATATTCAAACACAAATACGCGCAAAACTGAACAAATTGTACAAAAAATGATACAGTTTAAATATATTTGTACATGATATTGTCTTCACAGTTATGATTTAGTATATGGTAATTGTTTTTGCAACAGATTGTATGAATAGGACAGAATATTCATTAATTCACTTTCCATTCTCTCTGTTGTCTTCTATCGTGACTTTGCGAAATCCTATTTCCATGCTTTGAAACGCGTCGTAATGTGAGAAGCACATTTCGTTAACAATCACGAAATTAACGATCAAAGAAGATTAATAGCATTTGTACTCCTTTTGTGCGGCCATGCATGAAGAAACGGATTTAAAGTGGTCGACCCGAAATCCCACGTTCGAAATTTTGTCTCAGGAGAAAGTACAGATCCAACAGCCCTGAAGATGAATTAAGCCTACCCACAGGAATGTATGTTAATGACCTGCTGTGAATGGTCGCTTCGTAAAAGTATAGGAAGAGCATGACGGATATGCTTCGTCAACGTATGTCGTGCCATGTTCGGAATTTTATAGAGATTCCTTAAAAATGAAGGAATTTTTAAGAGAATATCTTCTGAGATATATGATAGGCATTTATTGTACAATGGCCCTCTGATAACGAATTAAACTACATTTAGCTTCCAATTAATCTATCACGCTGGGCATTTCAAAATTAATTTCTCAAATTATTAAAAGCAATTTTGTTATTTAAAAAATTAGGATATCTATTTCTTTTTTTCCATTTTTCAAATGAAATTTGACAAATTTGAATTTATTCGGTGATGTAAGTCTAATTCAACGGAAAGAGATTTTTAATTCTGTCATAAAGTAATGTATGAATTTTCGAGATTCATTCGGGTCTATAGATAGCAAGAATGAAAGCAGGATTTTCATATGTTACGTATTTTTGGAGTCTCTAAGTACGTAGCGCCGTCGGAACGCGGAGATACGTGATTTCACTTGGTGATTCATCCGAGTGAAAACTCTGACGTACTCCGTTTAAATTGCAGATTCCGATTCTGCCCATTCTGTATGCACATCCGATTAAGGATCTGACCCACAACCGTCGGATAAGAACTGCACAACGTGATACGCAATGACATCGATGTATGACACCAAATTGACCGCGCATGATTTACAAGATTTATATTTGTCATGAAATCTCTTTATATTAATCGATCTGTCAAATTGATATTTATATAAGGAAAGTTCCCCTTGGGACATATTCAATGTGAATGGCGTGAGTAACAATTCGCTGCAGTTACAGTTCCGTTGCAACGATCACTTATTACATGATGCATATTACGTCGACAACAGGCGTCGAAGATGATGGACTAAAAAGACTGTTAACATAGTAATCGCGGTAATTTCTCCAAGAAATGTATGTTTAAGTGAGAGTAATATTTACGTCTGTTAATTCCTTCCTCACTATTTTCATCAGAACTAAAATTCTGTAGTTAGGAAATTACGTAATAACATATATCTTCCTAAGATTTTTTAACCAGTTACAAGAGATTTATAGAAAGTTGCATATAATACATACTATATTTGTATATATACTATACGTATAATATATTATAATACATATATTAGTATGTATTATAATAGTTAAAAATATATTTATAGATAGAAATATATCTATATTCTTATAAAGATTAAGAGTTATCGATAATACTGTAATATTTTGAGAAAAATACATTTAAATATTTTTTATAATATAATTAAAGGTATGTGACATAGAACTTTTTATTTACATAGAACTAGAAAATGTACCGATCTCATGCGACACTTGATTGCCGGGACTTCGAGAAGAATAATGAGTGCGATTCTGGTATTATTGCTGGGAACGACGATTTTCGTGATACCTGTAATCAGAAGAATGAGGTTCTGATAGGTGGAAGCAAAGTTATATATACAGTGAAACCTGATTACAGACTCGTTTTCAACAAGCGGCAGCATGAGTTCTATTATTGGTTAACAGCACGAGAAACGAATGATTCGTGCATTCGTCGGCTGCTATTATGATGCGTAAAATAAACAAATAGGTCTTTCGCATGCATTGACGAATTCATTGTAGTTCAATTCCTCCGCAGTGTCCTACTTTATATCGTTCGAATGACTATTTTAGTAATTATTACCATTTTAAATGTAATTTATCTAATTATTTGCTTTATCTTTATAAGTTACAAAAGAACAATTAAGTTTAGATTAAAATTAAATTAATATGTTATAAACAGGAAAAATATGTCTCAATCTCAATATTTTCAAATGCGTATCTTATTACACGATTTTAACAACATCAAAAGTAGATAGCAACTTTCCAATGCAATTAAGAATTATAAAAATTGTTTATTATATCGCAAGATAACATATTAATAAAACATTTTTCCGAAATATCAATATAATCAATGTTTCAATATCTCTTTCCAATTATATTAAGTTTTATGTAATAATATATTTATTTATAAAGTCTATTTTAATGTAGAAAAAATGTCTCTAAAAAAATTTTTAAAACACATCTTACACATTTCTCATTTAATAGATCTAATATGTGGAGGAATAATATTATTGTGGCAACAATTAAATGCAAGAATGAATAAGCTGAAACATGAAGTATTACAATTTTTTGGCATGGAACTACATGCTGTAAACTAGAAGGTAGATAAATTTTGATGATCGAGGAACATTTCGGCGCGCAGGAGTATCCTAATTCGCGACTACCTGAGCCGAAGCAAGTAGACGGTGATAGCCCCACGTAGAAGGGGGAGAAACTGAGATGATAAACTCCGGTAAAACACGAACGCTGTAAACTTTCTCCGATAATGGCCGACATCAAACCAATTTCGCGCCCGCGTCATTACCTGATATACCGTTGGCGACGGTGAGGGGACAGAAAAAGAGTCGAGAACGCGGCGAGAAGGTAAGCTTCTAGTCATCGATTCGGTGGGATGACTTTGTAAGGGAAAATGCAATTACGACACACCGCGAGAAACCGGCCAAACTTTTGCGGTAGAAATTTTTTGATTTCTCGTCACGGTTGGACGTTCCTCGTGCTGCAAATACCGTTCTTCACATCGGATGCTACTCGCCAATATTTCTAATCAATTGGTTTTTTTTTTTATAATTAAGTGATTGTAATCAGGCAGTTCTAGGAAAGGAAGAGTTCCTATATTTTCGTTTTCTCGAGGATGCGGATGGAATACTCATATGCCCGCAAATGAATTGTTCGAACGTGCGTAAGCGGCTTCCTAGTATTTGTCAGGCTTACGACACGCCAAGATCAGCGCAAGTAAAATGCGAGATAAAAAGCAAGCACTCGAAGTACCGAATTCTCAGCGTTGTATTATGATGTTCGCGCGCGCTTCGTTTCACCGACCAGTTACGGAAGCAACCGTATTACGAAAATTCGCTCATTCCTTTTTATGACGACGGATTTATGGGAGAAAAATGTCTGACGTGTGTGTTTTCTTTCTTATTCAACGTAAGAGCATGACTTCCTATTCGTATTCACTCGTTCAGCAAAGCAATACGTGCACGTGCTTTTATTTATTTCGTGTGTTTTTGACTATTTAATTTTCTGATTATAAGTTTGTTTATATTTATATAACTAAGAAATTTTCATTGATCTGCGGTTAATAATTATTAATGTACAATTGTCAAGAATTATCATTTTTTAATTTTAATATAAAATTTTAAAGAAAAAAAAAATATATATATAAAATAATAAATAAAAATACGATATTCACAGGTTGTTAGTAATAAATAAAGCATTATATTGATGGTACAACTAGGAGAGAGGTAATTCTACATGAAAACAATTAATAAAAAACGTAAAATTTTGTCTTATTTTTTCTTTGTTTTCGAGAAAATTAATTTTAAATATTCATCAGGCACGTGCACTTAATTATGTTTTGATTTAATGGATCCCATTTTAGATTATTATCTCTGCTCATATCGTTTTTATTATTGTAATCGAGAATACGCAATAAAAATAGAGTATTTACGTATGATAAATTTTATTACTTTATAAATTGCTAAAAACGATGTCCATTCTATCGAATTTTACTTACAAACACCCTGTATAATTTTGACCGTATAACGATAAATTTTCAAACAGATTATAATAATTTTTATAATAGTAAACATTTTTACTCAATTATTTTATAAATTTTTGAAAACGTTTATTCTCAAAAGAATATGATAATTTGTTGATATGGAAATTTAAACGCACTTAAATTTTTGTTACATTTATGACAATATAAAGATATGTAATTTACATCGATGATGAAAACATAGTTGGTGCAATTAAACGTGTAACATGTATATTGAGACATGTCTTGTAGCTTGAATAAGTACTAAGTTTCGTCACAGGAGATGCGTGCGGAAGATTGGCGTCAGTTCGTCACGATTACTATGTATTAGTGAAAACGTTTGTCACAATATAATAGGTGTCATTGGTGAAACAACATCTACATATTGTAAGAATGGAGGGTCGAGAATTTTGCATTGAAAACGTCTTTAATTATATAAGTAAGGTTTGTAAAGTCAGTTCATCGATTGGAAAAGGAGTCATCAGTGGATTGAAAGGAAAGCCCATTCTGTACATTCTCGTCTTGCATTCATTTGAATAAACTTATTTCAAAGGACCGATTATTCTTTGAATAGCTGATAGACACTTTTACGTTCTTTCTTTGCATATATTCTTAAGGTAATTCGATTTTTGTAATTATATTTGTTATTATATAGCGTTACTATGAAATCATAATGCTGTATATGAATAAAGTTTGATTTCTTTGACATAATAATCAAACAGTTACACAAACATTTTAATTTAAATTATAAAATGCATTATGTGCATTTTATAAAATTAAATTAAATTATAAAATTAAATTATTAAATGGTTATAAAAGATATAAATTTGTTATTACAAATTGATTTGTTTATTCTTTTATGAGCAAATATATATATATATACACCAAATATTAATTTATTGAGTCACTTCTGGTTGTTCGTTGCAAATCGAACCAGCTGTGCTATATGCAGATTGCCGGATGTGCAGACAATTTAGCAGGAGATCAGGTGTGACAAGCCAGTTGGGGCTGATAAATTGTACGGATCGACACTTACTAGATTTTCCAATATTGTTACCATTTGCCTATGGGTATTAACCCTTAATATATGAAGTGAACATTGGAATAGTCATTGAAGGAGCTAGTATCATGCTTGCGTTTAATGCTTCGTACTACTCTTTATCATTTAACTCGTTTGAGCAATTACTTCATAAATTTACATATTATGAATTCTTATATATTTCTTTATAATTTTGAATTCAAATAAAATTAAGTATATATGATTATAATAGATTAAATAATAGATTAAATAATAGATTAAATAAAAAAATAAATTTGATTTGTACAAAAGAATACAAATAAAAAAATCATTACTCAAATAAATGTAGAGTATGATAATTTCTGTACTTGTGAATAGAAAATATTTAATTTGATACGAGAAAGCTTTAAAAGTTTGATTAGTTTGAATTATACCAAAGACATTAGAAGTGTTAAAATTCTGCTTTTAACAGAATTGCCGCGTTAATAGTGTTTAGGTATCAGTATTTGTATAACGAAGAAAGTACACTTTTACTTCTAACATAGTAACTAAAGCTAATAAAAAATTCTATTTCAAAAATATTCGTAGTTTAGAAATGTTGAAGAGCGTTTCGATCGTTGATTTCTCTCAACGTATCTCACTACGATGACCTCGAGTGAAAGAAAGAAGAAAGTCTTACCTGGCAATACGAGATGTTGCCGCACCTGCGCGCATTCCAGTTGACGTGACCCTAAAACTTCAATGCCTGTTGACCATTCACCTTGACCATGTATCCTGCTGTAACTGATATAGCTTCCCTTTCATGGTTAACTATTTGTTGCATAAAAACAAAGTCAGCTACCAGATTAATATGACACTTGATTTGAAATGAGCAAAACATTGCAATTCTTGCAGATTTGTGCATCTACACTCAAAAATCCATCTTTTGAAACATTTTCTGAAATAATTTATTAGAATTGTCTTATCAAAAATGTTTTAGAGAATTATTTTTAGTATAGTATAACAGAGAAAATTTGTTTAATTATATTAAATTTTACATTTATAGATATAAAATAATACATATATTAATTTTAAAGTAAATTTTATTAAAATTTATTTTATTAAAATTTTACTATATTAAAATTTTATTTAAAAATGTCTTTATATATTACATAATTTCATAAATATACCACTCATTTTATAAAATACACACAAGAATTTACGTAAGAGGAGAAACGGGTGTAATGTATGAAACTAAAACTTTAGTAATACAAGTTTGATAGTTTAATCAGATCAGAAAATTCTCTGTGAGTGCGCACATTATTTATGATATAAACGTCAGCCAAGCGCGTAAAAGACGAGATTAAAGACAAAGTTAACACTACCAATTTCTCTGACATCATCGTCACAAATTATGATTTTCCGAAGAATTGGATATATTCAACAAGGAATATCTGCTGATTCGACTACAGATGACCTATATATTCTGGCTAAAATATCTCGTTGAATGACGAGTTACAATAATCGGAAATGAAGGTATGCGACAAAATTATTTTATATTATCTTGTATAGTATGTGTATAAATGTCAAATTCATAAATTTAGGTAGCGTAACCCAAATTCACTTTGCAATTGATTATCATAATTTATAACTAAACTAATAATAGTTAGTAAAATGTGTTATATTAAGATATATAAAATTACAAAAAATATTTAATATATTTTAAATTTAATATATTTTACCGAAGTAACATGTATATTATAAACAGCAATATAATATTGTTCTAAATCGATTATTAACGTTAAATTATATTAAGAAATATTGACAATATAGTACGATAATTATTATTAATATTATATACATTGAGTACAAATTAATATTATATTAAAGTAATACAAGTTATATTATTAATATTATATTAAAGTAATACAATATTTATAGAGCAGCGTAACAAAACGATTTTCTACTATTTAATTAATATACTATAAATATGTCTAAATAAAAAGATAAACTTGAAAGTTTTAGAATAAATTCCTATGATGACGATACACTGGTGGTCGTTTTAACGATGTGGTAGAAACTCGAGCGCAGAAATCGGTGAATAAAGAGAGGTTGGAAAAAATTCCGATGAACGGTGTCGTTGGACAATTAATTCCAGCGCGTACCGCAACTAGTTACCTTCACCGTTCCTCTGGGCCACACAGACTTTTGGATGAAACAATTTTGTTTGCGGGTCTCTCGTTATTCCGAGATTTTTGCGGCAGTAACAGTATCAGCGATAGATGGTACTGCCGACAGACAAGCAAAGCCAAACCACGAGGGGCGGCACTTTTCCACTGAATTATTGATGATAACGTAATGGATCTCAATAGGACATGGCATGTGTGTATATATCATATGTCAGTGTGCATCTGATATGCACAGGTATATAAACTGTTATTTCCCGTCTTCTTATTTCACATTAGAATAAAATCTTGAGCATGATTAAAAGTTTTAAAATGTTCTAACAGTATTTTGCGTAAACATAAAAGTACTTATAATATAACGTAAAAGTACATATATACAGGGTGTCTGGTAAGTTTTGACAAAGCGCTCGTGTGTAGATAGAGCGGACTAAACTGAGTCCTGTACCATTTTGAAATTTTCGCAATAGTTAACAAGATATTAATTAACTAAAAATCATTGAATTTTGGTCTTAAATAATTTTTTACTAAAAAATTATCAACTTTACAGAAAAATAGTAAGAGACAAAAATTGTTTATTTTCTTCTCACAAAGCTCTGAGAATTTTTTAAAAATTTTTTCAGAATTTTTTGTTACCGTATTTTCTCATGTTGGTAAAAATAAGAAAATGCAGTATTAAAAAGTTGATAAAAAATTCTTAGTGTTCTATGAGAAGAAAGTAAACAATTTTTGTCTCTTGCAATTTTTCTGTAAAGTTGATAGTATTTAAGAAAAAAATTATCGAAGACCAATATTCGGCAATTTTTAGTAATTAATATCTCATTAACTATTGCGAAAATTGCAAAATGGTAAAGGACTTTTCGACTCAGTTTAGTCTACACACGAGCGCTTTGTCAAAACTTACCAGACACCCTATATATGTAGGTATATATAATATATAAAAATATGTAGAGATATTTGGTTGTTTCTTTTTTTATTTTTGAAGATGTGCTTTTTCTATCCAACCAATGCATTTATCAAGTTAATGAAAACGATTAAACTTTTCTCTATGATAAATCTTTATATGTCGCTTTCTAGTTTCTAAAATTTTAAATTACAATTTGAATTATTTATAAATTATTAAGAAGCTAATCCATTGAATAACACATTATTTATATAAATTATTTATATAAATACCAAAAAGGTTACAAAAATACAACAATAATTTCAACATTAACTTTATTTTATTATTAACAAACTCCTTTCGCTTTTGAGCACGTATAATTACTTAACAGTCGTTTTTCTTTATAAACTAATTCCATAAAGATACGAGCAATACTTATGATATTTCTAGTGAAAGACAGGTCTTATTTAGTAAAGAGCAACCTGTTTTCCTGTATTGCATTAAAGTCATCGATATCATATTGCGATAATTAATTAGTACGATTGAAGATTACATCAATCTACAATAATTACATTGCGTTGCGTAAGATTTCTTATGCATGCAATGCAATTCTCTTGATGGACATCCTTCAAGACTTAACGATCATGTATACATGTATTTCTAATTCTTGATCAATCCTTAAATTAAGCGCCGGCTAATATAAAAGTCGTAATGAATCTCAAATGCTGCGTATATCTGTTGGCGTTCAGTTATTGATCAATATCAACTGGACCTGCCAAAATAAATGTCTTTTACATAAAATATAGACAATTTAGCATAAATTTCTTGCAATTTTTATGCAAATCATGATCTTACTGCACTTTTTCAGTTTCCGCTAGACGTGAGTAGACGCATTATCAATAATTCACATCGGTTCTTATTGTCGAATACAGGGTGAAGGATTCGATTGACCAATCCTTCCGAACCATCTTCTGAGCGGAAAGATTTATAACCAATTTCACGCAACGGATGTTGTAGTCACTGGGGATCGGGGATTACACGTACGACGGCGCATCTTCGTCTTCTTCGGCAATGCAATGCTAGCCTACTTTCTCTACAAAGAGAATTTTTAAACGGCGTATGAGGAGGGCTGCCTCTTTTCGCGCTCTTCCCCACATCATCTCTCTGTACGCCCTCTCTCTCTCATATTCCTCTCTCTTCCCTCTGTACCCTTAGGCGCACTCACTCTCTCCTCTTCCCGGGTCTCCTTTCCACGATTCACCCGGCAACTTCAGTCGACAACTCCTCCAACTGGTAGTCTTCTCGGAGTCTATATAAGCGGAGTCTTCATACGAGACTGAACATTTTTTGTTAGTATTGCGAGTCGTGGTGCTCGCTTGTCAAAAAGGCTGCGGGCTGACGAACGTCAGTATGTTGCGCGCGATGTGTGACACGAAAAGCCATCGTTAAATCGCATACGACAAGCTCCGGTTAGGCGCGACTTAAAGTGCGGTAGCGAAAAAAGCTGAAGAAACGCTTCCAGAGTAAGGAGATCTACGTAGTGTCGGATAATCTGTGTGTACAAGTGCCAAGATTGCGGTTTACGTGCGTGTATCATGGTTAAATTCAAGGTAGGTCGCAGCGAGTCTGAATTGTGCTTTGTTTAGTCAGAGTGTTTATCCTCAAGAAATTAATGGAAATGTAATTAATAAATATATCTTTACTAAACAATAAAGTGTTTTAATTTTGCATAATATTTTTTTTAACTATTAATTCTTATTTATATTAGAATACGTCATTTCTCTCTTGGAAGATTTGGAAGTTTTTAATATGTTGCAAAGCGTTTTATTAGCTTAACTTAATTTATACATTCCCTTTTTAAACTAAAGCTACTTATTTAAAAATTCATTGTTATTTTTAATATATAACAATTTAGAAAGAGAAATTTAAAAATATTGATTTCACCAAATAACAAATTTTCTCGAGATACTATTGTGTATAATCTAATAGCAATTTTTATTAATAGAACTGCATTTTTTATATTGTATATAATGCTCTTAATATTTTAATTAATAATATTTGCATTCATTTTGATCTTATATAAAATTATTCATAAATATTAATTTCATTTGTCGATCAATTATAAAGTCATTATTGTTTTACTTATACTTATTTAAGTAATATTTTCTAATGAATTGTAATAAATTATTTTAATTGTGATCATTATTAACTAAAACCTTAAGTGTCATTTGTTACTTTAGCTAAAAATTTTTATTTTCAAATATATAATGAAAATGAATTTTTCATAAATAGTAATTTTTTATAATTAATTTAAATTAAATTTTATTGAACATTTGATTTGATTTAATAAAATTAAATGTTGTAATTTAAGTTTATAATTATTTCATTTTACGCACTGATTTAATTATTCGTATATACAATATATCTTCATAAAATAGACGTTATTGATTTCCGTGTTTTAATTAATCGATTTTTTAAATATGTATATATACGTATTACGTCAGTCTTATCAAGGAATGAAAGAAAGAACAGAACACACACTTTAGTACTCAGAAATCTCTACGATTAAAATAGTGTTGCACCCTCGATGTGAATAAATTTCCGTACTAATAAGGGAGGGCGCATGCATTATAGAAGGAGTGCACGATAGGGGTCTTAGGCGTACGCATTATCGATAATTCTACTGAGACTATTTCCAACTAGAAATTAAGTAATTGGCGGTTTCTTATCGGCTAATCTAAAGTGCAGATAGAATTTATTTTTAATTTATTTTTATGTTAAATAAGTTAGTCTTTCTACTTTAAATCCTCGAGAATTTTTTGCATATATTATGCATAGAAAGTGTAAAAATATAAGGAAGAATTAAATAAAAGTTAATTATATACTGGCTAAAGTATATAGGTCATTGCACCTATGTGCATCACAATGTGCGTGAAAACGAGAGTTCACGTGAGATACACGCGTTTTCATACGGGCAATAAAAAGTGCATCCTCTTATGCAAAAGTAATCCAGTATGAAAGTGGCTATTTACAACCACGAAAGAAAATAAAACAAATGTCAATTTCTTTTATATTATGAAGATAACACGTTTTCATTAATTACGTACGTGTAATCGATGTTCGTGATTATGGCACATATTTGAATTTCAATGTAAATTCAGATTCGATTTATTCATAGATGTCATTACTTCCTATTTACGCGTGCTGCATGCAACGTATGCTATCGAATCACTTTGTCAAGTATTCAACAACAATGTAATCTATGAAAAAGCAAAATATAATATAAGAACGAGTAAAATTTTTTTCAAAATATTGCTGCGTCATTAATTTTGTACTTTATATAGCTAATGACTAAAAAATGTTTTATCCCATTTGTATGATATAATTCAAGAAATGTGAAAATATACATACATATTTCGGACAAACATATCCCGGTTGATTGAACTTTCTTTTGTTGACCTCGTTTACATTGATGGATTGCGTGTGTACCCGTCTTGTAAGTCCTATTCTTACTGTATTGGCCTAATCAAACAATATTATTTTGATTTATTTTGATGATTGTAAATTGGATTGTAGAAAGTGAAAAGAGAAGTTTAGTTGTAATTATTAGCATTGTCTCATAACTGGATTAAGTTTGTGTATTTAAACTTATTATATGATCAGATTATTTCTCAAGATTATGTATGTTCAGGAAACAAAAATTCTTTTAATAACATTCATGAATATTAAGGGTAAGCAATTAATAAATTTTTACAAAATAATTTGCATTATTGTTATTAATTAAATTTATTTTATTTATTTTTATGGGTCTCTAGAAAAATTATTGATAAATAAATTTAATCGGCAGGATACAAGTTGCATGAAAAATTAGTTGCATGTAACACATATCAATTATAATTATTATAATTTTTGTATTAAATAAATAATTATATTACAATCGAATATAAGAAAAATCATAATAATTAATCTAAAAAACTTGATAAAATTGCAAGTATATTGAAAAGTATAATTATTTATATGTATAATATTTCAATTTTCTTATACTCTTTTTTTAGCCACTAATCCTTAAATTTTGAGAGTTGACTTGGAACACAAGCGTTTTACGAATAAATAATAAAATATCATAATAAGAAATAAGACTGTAGTAGTATCTTCAAAAACGCAATTATTTGAAGCGGCAATCATTGCAATACATTGCCGGATTGCAAACATTTCCCGTGGTCTTTGGAGAAAGTACGGTTGATTATGTTAGCCTTGCATCTCGGCCATCGTGCCACTTAAAAGAAGCCAATGGTTTCTTACCGGCATTGACAGACGGTGAGCTTGTATGTTCTCACCGCTTCTTCTTATATCGGCCTAATATTTTATAAAAGAAACATAGAAATGGTATTAACTATTATAATTGTTGTAGAGAATTGTATTATATATAATTTGTCATAATATTGTCATTAGAGCAAAATGCTACTATGCGATAATTAATTGTATAAAATGTAATTGCAAGTATAGTATTTTTATAAGCATAGTTTAAAAATATATGTACATAATGTTACCTAATATTCAGTTAATTTTTTCTATACATATACTGCAATAGAATTAGGAGCTTCGAAATTATTGTAGCACATATATTTACTAGTATAGTAGTAATCTAATGCCGATTACTTCACATAATACATAGCATAAATAATAGTTTCTTTTGCAACAGATATTTATGACGAAAATATATGCAAATTTTGCGCGTTCTAGTTTTATGTGTCATGGAAAGAATACTTAAGTAATCATTTTAACAATAACAATTGAGATCAAGAGAAATGATTTAAATGATTTTTTTGTAGAATACTTTTTTTTGTAAAACATACCCATACAGCAAACTTCTAAAGACGTTCATAGAACATTTTAAGAATGTACAAATATTCTTAGAACGTTCATATACTTTCTATTAATGTCGTGTGCTATCTGGGTATGTAATTATGTACCTTTTTTCTAAATTATTAACATATGTATAACAGTTCTTTGTTCTAAAAATTGCCGCTTTGTATTAAAAATAAGCAAAGTTAGCACCTCAAAAGAAATCTTATTTATTCATTTTTCGTAATTCCTCTTCATGCAACACCTGCTATTCCGCTTACAATTGACGTAATTATTCACTCACGTGCACGCTTCCCTAATATCCAGAATGTGTAAATGTGGCTTTACATAATTTTCACATACGTTGAGATGACTTCCCGGGCTTAAGCGAATAACGAGTTCTCACGGCCTCCAATATGGCTACTGTACAATAGCGAGCATGGGTGATCTTCATGTTCTGCGAAACTATTCTTAAGCGTCCAACGAACTAATTAGAACACGTATAATACAGTGTTTCAGATGTTTGAATGAATACGTGCAAGACGTAATTATTTCCCTTTCATTTTCGATAATAATACAAAGGAAAACAATGTTTATACAAATATAGTATTTATATAGCGTTTACACAAAGGAATATAGTGTTTATAAAATATAGTGCTTATCTACGTAGCATTGATTATAGATACGTAAAAAAATAAAAAGCGGAAAAATGTATAAAAGTAAAAATTAATAATTTTGATTTAGTATTGACTTAAGAGTTGCAATAATTAAATTTTTATAAATTGCAATGTTTATAGCATTAAATCAATCATTATTATTTAATTAATTTACATATATGCATATATATATATTCTACAGTAAAATATAGAGTAAAGCCGTTTAAATAAGTATGAGAAATTAAAAAAATGAAATATGTAAAATTATGTTAGCTTTATTACAAAATATTTCTACTCTACAGTTAAAACTTCCAAGATCTTAAGCATAATATATTATTATCTTTACACAAGTTGATTTTATCCTATGACTTTATTTCCAGTATAATCATACATAATCAGTGTGGAAAATAAAGAAAAACAATATTAATTGCAATAGCCGTGAAGCCGATTCACTTTCTCCGATTCTAGTCATCTCGTTCTGCTTTTAGATGCTATTCGTGGTGTTCTGCGTCCTGTTAATTGGACATCATGTACAAGCGGTAGTCAACAAGGCGACCTCGCAAGTGACGTTAACTAAGGAAGAAGAAAAATCCAAGGTTAAAGCTGAAGACCGAATAATGAATACTTTTGATTCTCCGTCTGACGAATATGGGCCACCGTTGGGATCTGGTTTTAAAGGACCAGCGCCAGTATATGGGCCGCCGGAATTAATCGGCAATCTTGGACCGACGCCTATTTATCCACCGCCACCTCCGGAAGTACCACCACCTGTATCATTTGATTCTTTGGCCATTTCTTACGGACCACCACGAAATATCAAGCCGCAATATGGACTGCCGAAACAAAGTTTCGGTTTGGCAACGTCCCTTTTTTCTAAACCTATTTATGGCCCGCCAAAATTTCATTATGGACTGCCAAAACAACATTTCATGCCGCCGTTGGTTCCATTTCCACCGTTTAGATCACCAAAACCTCAGTACGGTCCGCCATTGAAGCTCGTCGCTACATCGAGTCAGCAATATATACCGCCCAAGCCAGGTCACGGACCACCTATTCCTATACCGCTCGAGACTTACGATCCACCACCTCCGAAATTAGCTATTCAGTTTAATCCTCTGCCCAATGACGAGTACGGACCACCGCCGCCTCCCGTATCTGTGCCGCAACCGCAGTACGGTTCACCAGCTAGTGATTTATACGGACCTCCACCGCCAGCACCTCCACCAGGAGTTCCAGCACCACCCACACCCCCTGACATAAAGTACGATGGATGGCAGCCCATCGCAGGATCGGCTACCACCCCTAATCAAAGTGGTCTTCTGACAGATACATATGGCCCTCCTCTCGAGGCGAAGCATAATCATGCTGAAAGTTCGTCGGGATCGCAATTGTCTCATGCTTCATTGAGCGCCTCAATGAATGCGAATGTGCCCAGCGATTCTTACGGTGTGCCATTACAAAATCCCGAAGATCAAAATCTAAAGACATCTGTGCACGAGTCCTCGGCTTCCTCAGAGAGTAACGGATTACCGCCGCCGCCGTTGCCACAAAACGAACCCCTGCACAACAATCAAGGTCCGGGTGTCATTACTACAACCAGTCAATCCGATCATCAATTTGGTCGACAACAATTAAACTTGCAGTACGGAGCGCCGAATGTCGAACCTTTGTCCATTGTAAAGACAGTAGGATTTGAATTGTTGCCTACAACTGGCGCTTTGAATACGGACCTCTTAGGTTTATCATTATCAGGTGGTACTTCTGATATCTCATCGTTTAATCACATCTCGAATTCGGTCAATACCAATTCTGCGCCACTTCATTCGGGGTTAGAATTAACAGCAAACAGTGGCGGATTCCATGCTGATGCTCTAAGCAGTGGCGGAGATTTTCACGGATTTCGAAATATAGGGAACGATCTATCCTTGCAGCAACTTCCGCAGCAGACGCCATCAAATGATTATGGCCCGCCTTTAACATCTGCCACTTTTGGAAAGCCTGATGATATATCAAGAGTACCTTTGCTTTCTCCTCCACCTTTAAATTCTTATAGTGCACCACCTCTATCTTCTTACTCGCCTAATGGTCTTTACCCTGTGGCGCATGGAGGACGAGGTTCATTGTTTTCATCATTTGGAATATTTGGAGGCTCTTTCCATAAGCCGAGCTTGCATTCTCATCGACTTCATGGTCCATTCAGGCCACCGCCAATTCCTGTTGGTTCTTTGATACCACCACGAAATCGAGAACCGATTAAATTCAGAGAACCAATACCAACGGGATTATTGTCAAATATTAATCGATATTTGCCACCACCTGCAAAGCAGCAATTACCAAATCTTCATGTGCCAGTATCTTTCCGCCACACATCGGGACCGAGCAATTTATTTTCAAGCTCTTTTGGATCGTCTGGTTCATTTAATGTACACAATTTAAATTCACCAATTGCTGCGCCTCATGTTCAATACGGAACTCCATTATCTTTCAACGATTTTAATACACCAGCACCACACTTAACTTATGGAGCACCTAATTTTGGCCCATCGACTTCTTTTGTTTCAACATCTTCCGGATTTGGTAGTAACCTCTACAACGGAATTAGTAATACGCTGACAACGTACGGCACACCTGTAGTAAACGCGCCATTATCAATCGGTGGCAGTTACGACTGCAATTCCTTGCAGCCACTCTTGCCCGTGAACGGGGCGTATTCAAGTAGAGGACCGTCCGCAACCGGAGAGCTACCTTTAAGCGGTAGTTTACCTTCAGGCGGAGAATTGCATTCCAGCGGAGAGCTACACTCGAGTGGAGGCTTATCTTCAGGTGGTGGAGCGCTCTCGAGCGAGGGACTATCATTAGGTGGCGAATTACCCGCGCATTCTAGCGGTAAGCTACAACTTGGTTTTGAAAATACCGGAGCTCCCGTTGGAAATGTGGACAGTCACAATCCAGTTTTTACGGGAAATGATTTATCCGACGTCAACAATCAAAATTCCATTTTTGCAGATAATATACTGCCACATCCAAAACCACTTGATAATTTTCTGGGGGGGCCTCCAGTGAGCACGCTGGATTTAGAAAATAATGAACAGCCGAAGATTAATTTAAAAGACAGCTATGGTAATCCTATAGGACTAACTTACGATTCGTCCAACGAAGCGAGTGATACCAGAGCTGTTCAAACATCTATCGCAGATGTTTCGAATGAGCTTTCCACGCATTTGCCTAGTCAGTCTCGTAACACCTACTCCGCAACAGCGTTGTTCGAACATGGTTCAGGACTTTCAGCTGAAGCGTTGGTAGCACGTTTGACCGCGCAAAGCTTTGACCAAGAAAAAAATATCGGATCGAATGAGGTGGACGCTAGTCAATTTCTGAAAACAAGCGAGGGTAGTGAGGCATTGTCTCTTGCCCAAAAATTGACAGCTGACAATGCCGACGGATTTGAGATTCACGGTTCAAAAGGTACTTATAAACTACAAATACAACCAGCGGATGGAGGATTGGGCACTGAGAACTCGGATGGCAGCATCAGACACGATCAGGTGTTATCTAATGGTCTTCTTCAGGACATACTAGCTGCCATAGAGCAGCCTATAGAGGAAAATAGCGCTACACAATTTCAAGGTTTACCTCAGGCTCAACAATTAAATAAAGTTTATGGTCCTGATTTGTCACAAGAAACTGGTGTTACTAATCACTTTACCACCGTAGATAGTCAAGCGCAAAACAACGGACTACAAGATCGAAGCGAAAAAGTTAGCGATAGGGATAAAGATAGGAAAGATTCGTCAGTGGCTTTATTTTTTGATACTAAATACGGACAAGTGAAAAAAGAGATTAGGTCGGTGTCGAAAAATGAGACACAAGTCATGAGGGAAAACAAGCAGAGCAACAATAAAACAAAATCCTCGTAAATTAATTCATAAGTGTGTGCCTTTGTAAAAATATTTTATAGTATTCTTAATATTGCCTCACAATCGCCCTGATTTTCTGCAGAGATTTGTCGATTTCCACTTCCGACGAGCGAAAACAGATACCGCTGCTAACGTGATGCCATTTACTTTCTTTGCTTGTAAGTGATCATCAAAATCTATCAGTAAAATATCGATCTTTTATTAAAATTGTGTATCTGCGACACAATATTTCAAATATTTCTTGTATATTAAATACGTTACAAAAAATATACTTGACGCGAAACGCAGCCGCGTTTCTTGATAAGAACATATAATATTTTCGCATTACAAATTCTTTGATATTTTTTCTTTTAAATGTGTGACCACAACCACAAACGATTATTTTTCTATGTATTAATACATTGCGATTTCTGTTTTTTTTTTTAAGTTGCGATAAATTAATCTTTCGCAATTCAATATTCTTTCTAATAACTTTCTAATAACTCGTTTGATTGCTTTATTTCTAAAAATTGTTCGAGCGAAGACATGAGATTGCGTAATTGTGATAGTAGAGAATGCTCAAGAAACACTTAAAATATCTGATCGACTGGAAACCGGAATTAGAAGGTATGAAAGGCACGAGCACAAAACGAAAGTTTATGCAATCCTTTTTATCTTTATATTTTCATCCAAGCAAGCGAAAGTAATAATTATTTATTGGCCAGTATCGATAACGTTCTGTTAGACGAATCATCCGTTTGAACCTTTCGCCTCTCACCAAGATTATCGGAGCGATTGTTAGGAAGAGACGCGAGTATCAATGGCATTTTTATCGTGCGAGAAGATTTCACTTCCATGAGTGCTGATCCTTTTTATCAAACGTTTGTTAAGATCCAACCAAGGATCCAGAACTCTCCGACTTTTCCGTGTCCTCGCGTCAGCGGCTTATCTTACCTCGTTCATGGAAATCTCGTTGACTCGATAGTTCTTTCGAGAACGAGGTACGAGGGAATTATTTAATATTGAACAAGATTTTTGTCGGATTATTGATAATCGATGCCACGACGGTCCGATTCAAAAAAGGTGGCAAAGTCTGACATTCGCTGCTCTCGCACAATGCATGAAAACGTTAAACGAGGTACGACGAGCATTACGCGACGTTTATTAACACTTATGTAGGTCAATGGGTTACGGCACCTCTCTCGCGAAGTCTACAGCTAGCGAAATGGTGTACCCGCGTAAAGTCACTTGGTCGTTCGCCAGATGGATTGATCGACGGCCTCATATCTTTCGTAATTTTAGCCTTTATCGAGGTGAAAGTTCAGAACCTCACATTTAATGATCAGGTGGAAAAGAACCGAGTTCCTCTGTGAGAATCTCGTTTCGAGTGAACCGCTTTGCTCGTCTCTGCGGGCGTGCAAGCGCGTTATGTTTGGTTTTACATGCCTTTGTGACGATAATCGGTGGATGCGGACCTATTACCGTCTATCTTCTAGTCCGCTGTTAGATGCATGCGAAGAAATACACTCATGCCGTACACGTGCTTAGGGCGCGTATACGACGGAAACGCGGAGCAACCTCAAAACGTCGATTACTATCGGGCACGAGAGAACGCAAGCGATGTACGTTACTTCCTTCCGCCGCTCGCGTATTAACAATTTTTACGCGACTCAGGATTCGCAGTTCTGCGCGTAAGTTGAAAATGAGCGCCTGTCGTGAAAGCACATCGTTAAAATCCCGAGTGTGGCATAATCTTAAAGTTCTTGTATTTTTATGCCCTTTCGCCTGGCAAACGATTATGCATAACTTGGTGTATTGCAGATACGTAAAATAAGTAGAGCGTATAGTTTTAAGAGACGCTCATTGTTACAAAGTACGCAGTGACGATACTGCCAAGCCATAAAACGCATCCACTTGCTCCTAACCCATATCCACCTTTTTTTTTAGAGAATCTTAATTTATATACATTTTATTAGGATTTTAATTTATATTTTATATATGCAGAATTTTATATCCCATGAGTAATCAACGCGATTACTCGCAGGATATAATGATTTTATTAGCCTGTATTCTTAATATACACTCCTCATGTAAATATATGAATACTTTGTAAATAGAGCTTAATTTTTATTTCTGTTCCCTCTTTCATCTTTATCCTATTCTAACTCTTTATTATATGAGACATGATGAGATAATAAATGTAATAATAAGAATTGCAACGGTAATTCTTATATAATACACGGTTTTTTCTTTCTATGTCATTAGTGTGTTATGTGATTTACTCTCTATTTGCAGCTGTGCGCTATACCAAGACCAGCCGTAAATATTGGCATTAGCAGTGTAGGATATTACACGTTGTTTTCGAGTCCATTTGCAGAGATTGGCCCGCCGTAATGTGGATTACAAGTTTGCACATCTGAAAGTGTTTGTCTCGAGAAAGTACTCAGCTAAATCGGCGGTCGCCTAAATACCACGAATTCTGGCACGGTGGAGACACGGAAACGTATGAGGGAATTAGGTATCCGCCACTAAGTAGAATTACGGTTATGTAAATGAAACGCTATCGCTTCGTCTTCGGTTAGGAATGGTTAGTACCCAGATTTTCGTGCTAAAATCGTTACTCGCAGATTTTCCACGCGAATCCATTCGCCATCAGTACTTATCAGCTTCTTTTCTCAGTATCTACGTTGTTTCGTGTACATTTCTTCTCTTGTTTTCCACTACTTACTGTTTCGTGTTACCAGACAATACGATCATGAAACTTCCTGTGTAATCTGAAACTGAAGCTATGAGAATATTCACACGTTTTCTGATATAAAGACGAGCTTGTTCGCGTTAAACCAGTAGGTCGTTGAGTAAACTAATTGACGATATACCAATGTAAGAGACATAATTTTAATCTTTCATTGAATCTTCTAAAAATACTACGTTAATAGCAAGTTTAAAATATTAAAATGTTAATATCGTTTTAATATCTTTTACAAAATCTCAATATAATTATATACTGTTAAACTTTGAAAATTTTTTTTGTTTATAATAACAATCTTCTGCCTTTGAATAATATATTATTATTAGACATAGCTTCAATTTACCCATAATTTAAAAAAAATATTATATATTTTTTTTTCTATACAGTTGCATAACAAATAAAATAATTATATTGTTATTTAATTAAAAAGGAAATAAAGATGTATAATTGCCGTATTTTTATGCCAATACATTTTAAAAAATTGAAATATTTTTTCACAATCTTATGACAGATCAAATTTGTATAATAAAATTTAAAAAAAAGACATTATTATCACAATTTTAACAAAATTATCTCGTTTTTAGTTAAATAGATAGATAGATTACAACAGATATTACAGGGAAGAATATATTTAACGGTTAATGATAACTTCCCGAACTCGTTAAAATTCATCAAACCCGCATGAGACGTTAGAATTTGCTACGAGGAAAGAGTTGATGTCTACAAAGACGAAGTGAATTTTATCAGCCTTTAAATGATCTCGAAGACGCGTAACGACTTCCTTCTCATGTAGTCCTAATCGTACGTTATATCGCGTGGTGTTACCGGTTTTTCGGGACGAGCTGGTGACGAGGAGGGATTGGAAGGGATCTCGAAGGAAGGTTTCAAGGGTTAGTCAGCGGGAACGTATGCATTTTTCGCGGAGCTCGGAAGTGCTTTATTTCCATACTGACGTCGTATCCGTACACACCGACAGTCATACTGATCTCAAGAGGCACGTTGTTGCCTCTTGGGCGATATATACGGAATATAAGGCAAGCCGACAGGCGGAGTCTCGGATGTATCGTTGCCGGTATGCCCGGCATAGCCCCCATCGCCGAAGGCAAAATTGTCTTTCCTGTGAATAGCAAATAGATGCTGAGAGAGAGCGAGATCCCAAAAAAAGAAAATCTTCTTTCATGAGATTTTAGAGAACGTTTGAAAAATAACGATTCTTAAACTGTTCTATTGTTCTAAGGATATTTTCTTTAATTTTTCGTCGGCTTGGCCTAATTAGAATAATACCTTTTGTGTAAGCGCTAAATAAAAATCCTTTTCATGTCAAGCCGGAAGACACAGTTGCGTTTACTCATTAAACTTACGTGATTTCGTACGTGTACTGATTTCGTATGTGTGGTCGCGATTTAAAACAATACGTAGCATGTAATTACAATCATCAAATTAAGAACATTCTCATGTGTTTTTCTTCCGTATCCGCATTTGGATGAAGTGGGTCTCTAGGACAATTTTTGCACACGATGTAAGTATCACAAATAATTATGCAGTTAATGTTATCATATCATAGACAATTATTGTTAAGAAAATTTTTAATTATTTTTAAACAAATATGCAAATAACTTCATTCTATAGTTTTTATTGTATAAAAATTATATGTCACTTCTTGTAATATTACAAATTTTTTTTCAATATTTTAGCAATTAATTTATAAATTAGTAAAATAGTAAAAAATACAGAAAAAATATTGCAGAAGTATCTAAAAATTTAAATCTAGAGAGAAATTATATCTAGATATATATAAATCTATGAATAATTTTGTTGGACCATTAAAATTATTTGGACCATTAGAACACTTAAACGTTGATGGTAATGCTGCAAAAGATATTAACATTCTAGCAATCAGTTTCATCATCCTACATAATTATTTTGATGGTTTAAATAAAATTATTTTTATATTTGTATATATATATATCTACTGGAAAAAAGAATGTTATACCAACAGCATTAATTTAAATGAACATAATTTTGTTAATTAAATAACATTATTAACAAAACAAATACGTCATGCTCTTATTTAAAAATTTGTTTTATTAATATAAATATCTGTTGTGAACTAACAAAATTATTTTCAATTAAAATAATGCTGTTGATATAACATTATTTTTTTCAGTATAGTTAATTTTTTAATAATGCAGCAAAAACCATTTTTTTAATGTAAAACTTAAAAAATTTAATATAAAAATTAAAAAATTTTAATTAAAAAGATTATTTTTTATTTGCAATCGCGTAGTTCGTATAGCAAGAAGAAACGTGGCGGATCTAGAATATTTTATGTATTACTTCTTCTTTTTATACTGTTTAACTTAACTAATATTTTGTTTAACTTAATTCAATTCCAATAAATCATTTTTATTTATTAGAATAACTGTAAATACTAATATTTACTGAAAAATGTAATCGCTAAATATAAAAAAATGAAATGGAGTGTCAATATCTGTATTTATGTTTATTGCATTTTCTATTTGACAGCCCATATTTTATGGAAAGAGGGCGTAATAAATTTATAGTGAGCGGAGAAAGGTGACAGGCGATGTGTATCGAACGGATTTGGACGATCTCCTGCGAGTGATTTGACCTCTCTCCATAAGAAATTTCATTGGCATAAGAAAAAGAAAGTCTAATGAAGAGACGCTTAATACTCTACTTTATAAAATGAATAAGAGAAGAAAGGTCTCATATATTAATGATATTATCATATTATATCTTAATTAAGAAAGTAATAATAATATTGTACTTTCATTATCAATATTAATATGTTTTCAGTGAAAGTCTGCACATGATTGAATCTATATTTAATTAGCAAACAAGATATTTGCCTTTATATTTTTCTTGAACTTTTGTCTTTATATTTTTCTAAGTTGATTGTATTTGAAGATTAAAGTTATGATACCGGTATGCGCATTATTAATACCGGAAATCAGAAATAAACATATACATAACAAAAAGGAGAAAGTAGTACTAACAAATAAAAGAATAGAACAATTTTACGCGTAGATTCTCTTAAATTAAAATGTTGAATAGAATAATAGTCTTTGTAAATTTTACGCTTACAGGCATATAGTTTCTATGTCGCGAGTGGTTCAAAATTTTTATTAAAGAGTTTTAATTAAATACTTTATCGGCATATTTATATTGGCACATCTATGATCGCTTGCGATTGCAAAAGATAACAGATATTTATAGATATGACAAAATAATGCCTTTCCATACTATATGCACATCTCCTAATTTGGTTAGCCAGATTAGTGACATGCAGTTTCGTTTGTATAATCAATTTATTGACGTATTAGCCTTTATGCGTTAGAGTGAACAAGGATGATGTGTGATTACGTATTCCACGTAGCACTACTTAAAAGGTAACGACCCACGCCTACGCGATTTATACGTAAATGTTGAAATCTTGCTAAGTGGCAATATATGCAATCAGATTCTTTTATAAAATGAAATTAATATATGATCACTGCAACATATAACAAAGTATTGGTAATGGTAAACGTATTTTATACAATTTAACTTTTAACATTTAACATTTAACTTTCAAGATTTTTCATTAATCAAAATAGCGATTAAATTACATTAAAATAAATTATTAATTCAAACAAAGATAATACTTTTTCTATCGCGTAAAATGCAGATTTATATATAGATTATATATATAGACAAGTTTCCTTCGAATTAAGATCTTTTTTTAATGTATTTGTTTTAATTACATGTTTAAAGGAAATAATATAGGAACATTTTTATTTGAAATTCCTCTGATCCTATGATACTTTAAACAAGATCGTGACATAGATAAGATACATATAGTGTTTTTCATTGGCAGAGCTGATGTGCACTCAGTGCACTTTAAAACCGTTGTACACTAATCGACATAAAGACGTATGTTTAATAAAAATATAGAAACTAATTAAATCGCGAAATCTTCAATACATTTTAATGTGGTATTTGATCAAATATATATTGGGTATTTTATTAATTGAAATATTACTTTTACATTCAGATTAAGTTAGTGTGCAACGGCTTTAATATGCACTGAGTGCGCATCAGTTCTGCCAGTGAAAAACGCTGTAAATAGTGTACTACATGTCTACAAATGATTATCAAAGAAGTTATAGGTGCGAAGCAAACCAACAAGAAAATAAAGGAAAAATGAAAATGAGAAAAAACTAAACGACTGAAAAACAGAATGAAATACTGTTTATAATCGAAATAGAGGAAGAGAGAAGAGAAGTCAGAAAGAGAAATCTACGAGAAATTCCATAAAAATCGGTGAAATATGCATAGTACCGCGGAACGTGGGGAAGCGTCGCGACGTCGTCGAACGTCTCCGGGGAAACCGGAATCTCAGCATGAAGGAAGAAGGAAGAGTGGGGAAACCTGATGGAGGAAGAACGTGGCGATCTAGAGTGAAGAGGGAGACGCAAAAGAATGAAGGCAGAGTGAGTGGTTGGCGGGGTATCTCAAGGAGAGAGGTGGCGTAGGACAGATAAAAAGAAAGGAAGATTAGAGAGCGAACATTCGGAACGTCTTCTCGAACGAAATCTAATTTCGCTCCTACGACGAAACTAAGCTATTTTTCCCACAATATGCACGCACGCGGGCGTGCGCAAGTGTTCCAGTAGCGTTTCCCGGCCTCTTACCTCCGACTCCGAGGCCCGGCGCTTTTTTTTTCCCTACAAATTGCGTCCAGTACAATATATATATTTGCGAAATGGTAGATAAAATTCCCCTTGTCGTAACTCGTCGCTCAAGAGCGACACTCCTCGTAATTTCGCTATAGCCGTATTAGCCTCAGTAGTTGAAAAACGATCTTTCATTTGAGTATGCTCAGTCGTTTGTTTCTACAGTGGTGTTGAGAGCACGTCCGAGGTCCTGCATCGTTTGCAAGCTTTATACGCCATGGTATGGTATAACGCGCGCTAAGGGTCATTCATTATTTTCAACGCTTTGTCCTTTTGCCATTGTCTATTTGTTAGAAGGTAACTAATTGCTTGATTTTTGTACACAGCCAACTGTTTGTTACTATCAGTTTCAACATACATAAAAGAGCAAGGAATTTAAAATACACTTTTTCTTTCATTAGATTTTAATTTAACTACAAGAATTTTAATTTAAGTCTGAATAGCGTAAATATTCACAGCTCGATGTTAAACAGTTGCAAAATAGAATAGCACGTGATCAAATTTTTGTTGAGAAAAATTTGAAATTGAAAAAAGTACATGTTTTTAAGTGATGTTTCATTGCAATGGCAGTTTAATCGGCAGCTTGGACAGCCTGGTACAGGAACTTCTTTTATTGACCATCCGTAGAATAGAGGGTTGCCGAAGGGTGTCATCGTAATGTTTTACATGATGTTGATCCCCTTTATAATTCGTGCCGAGGGTGGGATGATGATGCAGAACAACCGATTTCGCAACGGCAGAAAAGCTTTGTGTGGACTCAGAGAGAACGAAAGAGGAAAGCATTGCGCTAATGTCTGATCTCGCCATGTGCAATTAAAGAGGAATCATTCCGCTCAAATTGCTTATTCGTTTGTGTTACTTTCCAACTGCAAGAGCGAGATTATCTCTTAAATTACACTCGTTTATCTGTAAATTACACGTTAATGTCTTTATTAAATGTAAAATGCTAATGTCTTTATTAAATGTAAAATACTAATATTAGCATTTATTAATTAATTGAGTAATGCAATTTTTCACACGAAAAAGACTTCCTTTCTAATTTCTAAATCATATTTTGTAGCAATAAATATTTTCTTATATAATTATAATAATTATATATGTATACACACACACACACACACACACACATAAATAAATTTAAAGTAATCGTTAAAGTGTATTTTGATTATTCATTAATTTTATTACTAAAGTAAAGGAAAATATTTAACAAGGTAGGTATTAAAATAAATATTTTTTTTCACTATAACGATTGAGAAAGTGCACTTGACTGGTTTATTGCGCTTAAACTATCAATTGAACATTCTTCGGTAGAACATAAAATATACCAATAATTGAAAGTACTCTTCGTGTATTCTACTTCTCGTTTCCTGAGTTTCTGTACACTTTTAAAGGACCTTTAAAGAAGAAAAGATTCACTAAGCCGTTCACGTAGTTGTGTCTTGAAGGACTATCAAGAACGTAGCCGAAAAACGAATGAACGAATGGCACGATAAAACGGCAAAAGTAGCAGTTGTGAGATGGAGGTGAGAAGGTAGGGCGCCGGTTCCTGCGCTCCTGCCCTAATAATTAAGCTGCCGTCGGTTTTTGATGGCCACTAAAAATGTCGCGGAGGGTCGAATGGTTAAGGAGTCTCGGCAGAACCGTCGTGCTGCCGGCTTTTGTCGATAGTAAAGGGCTCGAGAGGAAGGTGGTTGCCGGATCAAAAGGGAGAGAACGGGGATGGTCCTTATGCTCTGATATTAGCAATACCCCGTCTCGTAAAGTCGACTGTGCGGCAATTCGAGTCACTTTGCGAACCCTTTATATACTGCCGCTGCCACCTACCCTTCTCTCTCTTGCGCTTTCTCTGTCTCTCTCTATCTCTCTTCCGTTGCTTCCTTGGCGAAAACTGAAGAGAACGCGTAGAAGCGAGAGAAGGAGCTCCTGCGAGAAGGAACGACGAAGAAGGAGTTGCTGAAATACTGGCAGAGGCAGTGATTTTAATGCGGGTGGTTCTTAAATTTTACGTCATTCCTTACCCTCGCGTGCACCAACACTATCGCTTCATTTTGGAGGCGACTTGGAACGTGGGATTAAACTGTAGTAAGGTAAACCTGTACCACGAACGTTTCTCCGCGTTAATTCGGTTATGCGGGTTAGATATTCAAGAATCTCTTTGCTACTATGGCGTGAAACTGGTGAAATCACCAACTGAATTTTGGAAAGATTATTTGGGAAAAATTATTTGACCTTATTATGTAGATTATTAATGTAACAAACATTATCAAAATTAATTCATATTTTTTTGTATAATATAAAAATATTTATTGACATTATCATCTTAATGAGATCTATCAACAGATATCTACTCATATTCTATCAATCTTTTTTATTAGTTTAGATTCAAATTGGAATAATAATCATATTACATTAAATTTAAATATGTATTAATAAATAAATTTGTTTTTTTCAGTAGTAATACACACATATAGATTTATTCATTAAAGTCTCATGACACAGTTTGCAACACAAGTTTTTAATATAAATTAACTAAATCTATGTTTAATAAATAAAGTTTTAATAAATTAGTTGGTAATCGCGTACCTTATGAAATTCCAATTTCGGCAAATCGTTATCTCTTGTATATAAGCATCTAATTAACTCAATCAATTTAGCAAGATAATCAAAGAATCGGTTCATTTCACTTGAAAATTGTCATCACATAACACACAATCAAAATACCACATTTATAAACTAATAATTCAACACATTATTATACGCAGAAGAATAATAAATTGCTTATGCCAGACAAATGTTTATACAATAATCACTCATTTGCAACTCGATGTTTACACTACATCGTTGTATGATAGGTTGTATATATTTCACAAATTCCTGTTTCTTTATACAAATAACAATCAAGCGCACATTAATAGAACGGTTCATTTCATATTGTAAGTGTTATTTCAAATGATACATTTTTTAATCGATGAGTAATTGCGTTCGCTGAAAAAAACTCTACTTGTTATTATTTCCAATTACAATTAACCTTTGCAGTGTTTCCAGGTAATTAAACGAATAACGAGGGAGCTGGTACGAATAGTAGGGTAAAATTCCCCGCCACATCGCACTTCTCTGATTTAATAAGTTCATTATCTAATGAACAGATGTACGGGACTACTCTCAATAGCACCGCCCGCTTTCCGATAATCAATATTTTTAATTATCATATTTTTATGAATTCGACTGTAGCTAACTTTTAATTGAATTTGAAATCGGCAGACTGTCTCGGTCGTGCTTTGACTAATTTCGATATATTTTATGATTTATTTATCTAACAATAATTGCCAATCATTTATATTATATAAGTCAATCTGCATCACATTTTATAATAATTTATTAGCTTCTCGTTATATTTTTTTATTATTAACAATATTCACACAATTCATGATTATAAATTAAGTTTATGGGGAATCTTTTTTAATAAAGAGTTTGTAGTGTAAATATCCACAGAAATGATATTACATATACATCCTGTGCAGTTGGTACGATTTTCAATAAATAATTAGTATAGTTGAAAAACAAATGCCTAGTCAATAGTAAATTACACGGAATAATTGTGAACATTCTAAGCCTTTAATCTTTCAAGACAAAGGCGATGAAAAGCGTTGGCTGCTACTGTGGCTTTAACTTCATTCCCTTCTTTTTTTTTCTTCGTTGTTTCTCCTTCTTCGTGAATTAGTAAAAGGAGATAACAAAGAAAGAATTAAGATTCGTACACACCGACTGAAGAGGGCACACTCACGCGAATTAATGTATGCATCACGGGAAACTTTTTTTAAATCGTCGACTTAGTCCCTTTCTCGCTAATGGTTGCTGAAATTCCCTGAAAATTTCTTACTACTGCTCAGGTTATTCACCCAGATGGATAACAGAAGATGAGCATTGGCCTCTGCTATCGAAATTATTCTGGAAATTGTCTCTTACTCTCTCTCTCTTTTTCTTTTCTCGTATTCTTTTCTTTTTCTTGACCATATTATGGCTTACTATTATATAAACAGAATTATATAAAATTATAATAGATAGCAAAATTGCATAAAAATAAGGTAGCATTTTTGTGCTTCTAATATTAATTATTAAACATAATTTATTTTCCATTTTGGATAAATATAAAGATATATCATGCTAATATAAGAAATACTTATGTCATAAACAAATAAATAATTCCTGTAAATGTGGCTTTTTTGGCCATAGAATGAAACAGCATGAAAGATAAAAGAGAAACTGTCGCGCCGGGACTATACAAGCAATCTCGATTCAGACATCGGTCGCTCATACGCTGAGTTATACCACTCGCCATTCAATTACTCACACGACACACCGCAGGTATGTTCGATTGTTTCGCTTTTGTATGCATTCGCGATTTCCTCTTGCACGCCGCTCCGACACGGACCGACTAACTCTACCCCCGGGGAGTTAATTAACCCACGCTAGCGGGCTTCAAATAAATTTCGGTTAGAACGTGAGAAGCAACAAATCTGAGTCAGGTGGTGTCAACTGCGGCGAATGCGAGCCACCTCTTACTTGAGTTACTTCAGCGCGGGGGTTTTGCGGCTAGTATAGTATTATGGCGAGACTCTGAGAGTGAAAGAGAATACGAAGAAGGGACCGAGAGAATGACAGAGATAAGGATCGCGCGCGCGCGAGAGAATAAGGGACTTGACGAAGAAACAAGAATATAAGAGGATAGAAGACGGACGAAGAAGAAGAAACGGAGATAGAGAGGGAAGTGAGGTATCCGAAGGGAAAGCTACCAACAGCGTCACTGCGTCTCCGGCGCGTCCTAATTAGAGAAATTTAAATTCATAGCCACCCCACGGTCTTGAACTTACCCTCGGCATACTCTTCCACCCGTCTGTACTTTCATCCTCGTTTCTCTCTTCCACTCATCCTGTCTTTTTCTCTCGTCCCTTCATCTCGCCTCGCTTTCGTCGCTATACGTCCAAGCGCGGTGCGCATTCCTTAACTTAAGCAATTACGAATCGTTCCCCCAGTGACTCGGCTGACTTATACCAAAAGATAATGTCATTTTCCATCAGCGTTCTTTACCAGACGAATGATCTCCTTTAGCGAGATCTGATGCCGCGTTGACGATCCAATAGTCTTGTCTCTGGGAAACTTTGGAACATTTGTACTACTTAATGATCTATATTTTTAGAAGAATTCTCACCTGTTATGTAAAATTTTAAAATGTATTAACACTATTAACATTAAAAGTATCAAGCTGTCATTATTGACCATTTCTACTTTATATATATATATATATATACATTAATATTATATTTCTTGTGCAAAAAAAATTTTGAAATTCTTTAACTTTTTAATAACTGTGTCTTTCATATTGATGAAATATTTAGTTTGTCATTTCCTTTATTTTCATAATAATTAATTTGCTTGGTCGTTTTAGTAAAGAAAAAATATCTCCAGAGTTAAAAAAGTAGATGAGGAAATTATTTTTTAATGTTATTAATGTTTTTTTTTGTAGAGCAAACGACATAATATTCTTTTTGATATTTCTCAAACTGAAGAGAGTTAGCTCTATTTACAGACTTGAATTGAAGGATTCGTATTATTCTGATATTTGTTGACCTCGTAAGATTTAAGACGAGTAGTAATTTAAACTAATTTAAACTTTGACATCCTAAACTTTTGATGTACACGTGTTTCCTTGCGTGGTATCTCTCATGTAGGAGATGTCACGTTTATCATGTCGGCGGGCGATAGACAATGGAGCTACTAAATGTACGTAAATTACCTTCCCTTTACACAGTCGAACGCGCGCATTAGTTGACGAATCCCTCGTATCTTTAGTCAATCTACTGGGGATGAATTAACGACGAGAGGTGGGAACTGGGAGAATGAACTGAGTAGTTCAGACAGGAAATTCGTAGGGTAGGCCCTTGGGTGATCTCGAGAGTGGTCACTAATACTCCCTAAGAACGCCTGGCAGCAGCAATGGAACGTAGTTCCCCATCAACTCGTGCTGCAAACTAACATCGAATGCATTCCTTCTTGATTAGGCTTCCTTGGAAAACGTGATTTACTTGTATTTGCAAATACAGTTAATTTCATTGATTGAGCTAAACATCGTTTTTTCGATCTAAGAATTTACTGAGTGAACATGTTAGCGATAATAAATCCTATTTAAAGCAAATAAATTTATGTACATTATGACAAACGGATTGATTATTAATAACTCATGATAATGATGACAATGATTGAAACGTAATTACAACAAATAGTAACCAATAATTGTTATCTGCGTAAGCACTTCAAATAATAATACAATACAGTATGCATTATTATAATTTCACGAATACATGCTTTATTGTACACGTGTAATCATTTCATTTATGTAACAATTAGAATTTATTTTGTTCAATGCGTAATGCATGAAATTTATGTAGTTGATGACGGCAAATGGATTTTCACTGCTCGACATTTGCAGTCCAGGAGTCTGCCCCTAATGTTAAAATCTTTCAATTTAGTATTCTCTTTTGCAATGGTAGATATCGTGTCTCTCATGAAAAGTTTGCCTCCGTTCGCGAGTATATTTCTGCTCGGACGTAATTTTTTGCGACCGTGCAAGCTAAAAGCTGTTATAAATCATAGGGTAGCTGGACAGTCATTTATAAGGGAGCCTTTCGAACTCTCGAAGTTATCTCGGATAAAAAGAGAGCTCCATGAAAAGATTTGAATGGACAAAATTACGATTAAAAATTAGGACTTTCGAGAATTAGCATATATAATATGTTTGAAATATGCATTAAATATACTATACATTCAATAAGTAAAAACAAACCGATAAATGATTTAATCTAAAAATTATATTTAGTTGTTTTAGTATAGGAAAGATACTATATGTATAAAAAAAAGAGAAAAAGATAGTGCGAGCCAAATAGAAACTCTGTTCTTTACGACTAAAACTTTATGTTTCCTTGCTTTTAACTTTTTACGGAATTCTACAGAAGCAAGCTGTTTACACGCGTTGATTGCGGATTCATCAAGTTACGAGTGACGTATTGCTTTTGCCTTTCCCTATTCTTTGTTTCTAAATAACCTGAAAATGACTTCAGCAACTTGGATACTAAAAAAATCTCTAGCTTTCCTTTGCAGCCAGATTTCTGTTTATTTAATGAAATTATTAAAAAATTTATTTTTTTTTATACTACGTTACATAAATTTCTTTTTTAATTACTATTATTCTATAAATAATCTATCTATAATTATTATTCTATGATTGTTAATCGTAACTACGTTTTATTTCATAAAAAATAATTTTTTGAAATAGATTTTTTTTGATAAAAAAAAGTTGCAAGCTGTCGTTGAAAATATGACACAGTAAATATCGAAATAACTTTCATAATACGTTCTGTTACCGCTGCGTTGTGAAACAGAGTATCACCGAGAATCGCCGCTGCGTTGTGAAACGGATGCGCAGTCGCGCGCAGCATGGTGCACGATAAAACGTGAGACAACAACCATTTGACAGGTCTTTCCCCTTTCCTGCGCTTAGATAAATCTGTGTTTCTTTGCGGATACGATGCTTCGAACACCGCCACGGTATCATTCGTTCAGCTTCTACTCGCGAAAATGTCATCAAACATGCGGATGATAGGCACTATGCATGAAAATGTGTCCGAATAGGGCTTCGAAGCACGTTGCACTTCTGACAAACTGCGACTACCGCAGGTAGTGTCGGTGGTTGGTCTAGGCCCGAAGTTTCGAGAGAGCTAGGTAACGTCGTTGGCACTGGTTAATTTGCATCCCTTAATGAGTCGCTCACGTAACGCTCTTATCTTTACACCCTGCCTCTGCTCCTTTCCTCCGCGTTCTCAGAGCGATTCTCTTCCCCTATCCCTCTTTCTCTCCTTATACCGCCACGAGGCATTTTCTTTCTCTAACAGAACGGGGAACCTCCATCTACCCAGCTTGAACTTCTTCTCTGTTTTCTTGTCATTCGGCCTTGTTATTTCTAAGTTGTATCCCATCTCCCTTCTTGGCTTCTTTCCATTCCTTCGTCTGTGGTCTTTCCCATCCTCACGACGTATCAGCCTTCAATCTTGCGAGGGTCGAATCGTTTTTCGCCATACTTCGTGAAGGTAAATGCTATTAGTTAAAAACTAAAAACTTTATGTGTAAAAGAAAATTCTTAAAGATGCATATTAAATTTTATAATACATATTTGACCAATATTATTCTATCTAGAATTTTACTAAGAAGCTTTAAGATTGTTAAAAAATGTTCTATCCTTTCTAATATTTGTGACATTTATTTTTACAGCATGAGAAAAAACAAAATATTTTGTTTTCTTTTATAACATGAGTTGTCCATATAAATTTTTATCTGTATCCGAATTAATATCTTATTATTCACGTTATAAAAGTAATATAATCTCACTAAATATACTATAATCTCACTAAAAGAGTTATTTCTTCATTAAATTGATTGAAAATATGTACATAACATAATTCTTAAAAAATAATCTTTTACAAATTTACAATTTTATTTAAAATGAAACATACATTTTTTTAGTTCTTTTAATATTATCTCGTGTTTTTTTTGCGATAATAAGAATTTTTGCAATTGCAGACCTCGAAAATGTGTCACCTCGATGTGGCGTCCCCGGTGCACGAAGCACCCCCGTCGCTTATGTCGCCCTTCCACCCTTTCCGCTCCACTCCGCTCTGCTCCGTTATTCTTGGTCGGGTGGCTCGGAAAACGCGACGCGACGCATCTGTTGCCAAATTATTTTGCCCACGGGTCCGTGAAAAATTTTCCCCGGTGCCATTATTGTTCCGTTGCGCGTGAGAATCTAGTTATTTGCTCATTTCATTGTTCCTCCTCGCGGCCGGTCCGGAAAATACGCTGCCACTTAGTTTCTGCAGGGCTGCGACAGGAATGATAGGTAAAATTTCAACATTCGACGAGAAAAATTCATGTAAAACATGTATTTTGTTGGAGAGTGCAGATGGCTATAAATCAGCATTTTTTAATTGTCATCTTTTATAAATATCTTTCCGAGACATAATTTTCGTTTTGAAAAAAAAATTTACTCGTATTATTTACACACACACTTACAATAAATTTTTTGTATTTACATCATTGAAAAATAAAATTATATTATATTATAATTACATTATTAAAAAATTGTGAGATACTTGGTAATGTACATATCTAGAAAAAATCTCATAAGAAAAAAATATGCTTGTGAATTGATTATTTTAAATGATATTAATTTAACTTTTATAATAAGCTTTATCAATATTATAAACTTTCTAAAGCACAATGATATATTTTTTATATTAGTAATTATTACTTGCGTAATTACAATGTTTATTTGTTTAAATTATTATTTTTATAACATATTGTCCTTTTCTTTATAAAAAATACTCTAATCTCAAGATACTTCATTGATAAACAATAGCTGTGTAAAAAATCAGAATGTCTTGCACTTCTTAGTTTAACGATAAACTATATTTTTAATAACATAATTGTCATAACTCTCATATTCGTCAGTAATTTCTGTACACTAGAAACAGATCTGATCATAGAAACGACGATGTCGTTCCTACATCATGCAATCCAGGAGCGCTTATGCTAGTATTACGATAATGTTATGGAAATAGGTCATGCCCGATGCAAATAGAGAAACTCGATGAATCTTCCTCAGGTGTTCAGATCCAGTTTGTAGATCCATGTGCATCGTGACGGTTTCGTGATATCATAATGAGGATCGATATCTAACACTAATAAAGCTCAGATGATTTCCGGAGCTCCGGATACCATTGTCATTGTCTGAATATCTGGAATTAATATCAACGATCTATCTATTGTAAACTTTTTTTCAGTTTAATTATATTTAAAAATCAGTTAAATTTAAAGAAAGCTTTTTAATATTTTATACAAAAACTTTTGCAATTATTTCATTGTTTTTGTAGAATGTGTCTGCGTATGCAAATTAAGTTTATAATGATACGTGTTCAAATTATCATTTTAATAAACAATTAATACTGTTGTTTTATTATACAATAATTAACACAATATGTAATTTATACAAATTTTTTTCGAACATTTATAAAATAATAATAATTTTATTTTAGTACTTAATTGTTTTAGTACTTATAATAACTAGGATATATTTTATAACACAAATTCAAGCACATTTATCTATTATATTTAGTATATAGATAGGTAATGACAGAGGCAATAGAATCAAGTTTACATTTATAACTTAATTGCGTAGCTCGTTGTAAATTAATATGACACATTCCACACTTAATTATCTTATGTCTTCTTATCTTAATTGTTGATCAATGTTGATGAAGAAAATGCACATTTCTTTTACTTTGACTACATCGTATGGCAAATGAGATTATTTTGTTTAATATACAGGATGTAATTTGACTGAAATAACATTCATTAATCATACAATGCTGTTCCTAATAAAGAACTAAATCGTAAAGTCCTCTACCATTTTACAATTTTCGCAATAGTTAACGAGATATTAATTTCTAAATATTGTCGAATAAAATTGATGTACATATAAGACAATTTTTAGACATCTTTCCGTGTTCTTTGTGAAATATTTTGAAGATTTTTCTTAAAGAACTCTTAAAGATATCTTAAAGCTGTCTTATACGTCGATTTTAGACATTTTGCTCATTGGGTAATTAAAAAAATATTGCAAAAATTGCAAAATGGTAGAGGACTTTTCATCTCAGTTTTTTTATTAGGAATAGCACTATATGATATTAGTGAGCGTTATTTCAGTTACATCCTGTACTTTTTATTATTTTATTGAAATACGTATGTAATATACGCCAGTTTTATTATAGAGATCATCATTAATCAAATGAAATGTACAATAATTGTTCTCTTCGTTATGCAGTATGTCGTAATTATTGAATCAATTTCGGTGTAGCAGAAAATACATCATTAAATTCAAAACTTTACACAACGCGTGATATATTTTGAATAAATTTATTAAATTGTTATTAAGATACATTACAAAGTTTCTTGCATCATATAAAGTTTGTATCAATTTTGAATTTTTTCTTTAATTTTTTAATGTCTACTTTAATAAAAAATAATTAATATTTATTATATATTTATTATTGAATAAAATTAATGTCTGGTTAAGTAATTAAAAAGAATAAAAATGTTAATAATTTTAAATAAAAATTTAAGAATTTAAATTTATAATTAAGAAGAATTTACAAAGTAGATATTGACAATGTGACAAAAAATTATTATTGTGATATTGATTTTAAATATCAATTTATTATCTAATCAATGTAATTATAATTAATGATAGATAAAATTGTAATATGCAAAATTTTAAATCTATACATGTTGTTTTATGCTAAAGATAAGCCGAAATAGAGATAAAATGTTCATTTTTTATAGAATCTTCATTTGAATTTATATGGATAAATAAATATTTTATGTTGATATATTAAATATTTTCGCATCATAAACTGCGTTTGACTCTTAGAACACCTTTCACAATTTTATTGTTATTTTATGCAAAATTTGTTTATTATAAAATAACAATTGAATTACAAATAAAGAAATTAAAATCATTTAATAATAACTGTATGTACAATATAAGTTGCATATTTTAATGCAGAAAGTATAACAAATAATAGATATATTACATCTATTCAAAAGCCAATCTCGTAAAACAAAAGGCAAGTTAATTAAATTGAATTATTTAATATTGTAACCAAACGTAGTTATATACATTTAAAAACAGTATATAGAGACAACACTATTATATATTAAATTTACTTCTTTTGAAATATTATAAAAAGGTTAAAAGTATAATATAGAACAAACATAATCGGGTATTGAAACAGTAAGTAAGAGAAATAGGGCAATAACTCTGGAATTGAGAGAGATCACTTCCAGTAACGCAGAAAGGAGAATAAGTAAGTAAGAAATGTAGAGGTTACGAGAGTCGTAAAGGTCGACCGCAATGAATAGTTCATTTCTCTTTGAAACTTCGGAGTGCACGATAATGATTAGCGAGAATATTGCGGAAATTTGTCAGGTGAGAAGAGTAAAAAACAAAGAGTGATTCGTAAATTAATCTTGAAGACTGAATAAATACTAATAAATTGCTATGCAATAAAATGGTTTTAATATTTATTAACGCCGTAAAAAACTCATTGTGACATAGAAAGTGCTCGCACTGACATTTAGCGTATACCTCGACGAGAATGCGACCGCACATCGTTCTTACGAGATAATTCCCTCCGCGAGACGGCAAAGAAATAATTATTCGTGTAATTACACTTACTTGCGCGACGGTATATTTGTGTAATAAATGAATGCCACGAACATGACCAGAATCTTCAATGTGTGTGACTTTTCCTGACTAATGTATTTGCCGATTGCTGTGATTAATTAGCATTACGTTAGTGTGTATAATTTGAATGTAATTAATAGATTTACCTAAATTACATTGCCGATAAAATAAATAATGTTTTACGCGAAATATTAATTGGCATTTGAAATGCAGTAATATGATTTCTATAAATAAATGTTTTCGTGAGATGACGTTTACAGAATGTATATATTCTTATATATATATAAGAAACAGTACGATTTATAAGAAACATTGGCACTATTTTTTCGAAATCATGCCGACATGTGGAACACGTGCGCTAAACGTCACGTCGTCCGTCTGTCGCTTTATCAAAAATCTTGTTTTATATCTGCTGCACCAGCAGCACTACTAGTATAACAGTAGTACCTTCTACCTTAGTCAGCCAATATCTCGCATATTGGTACGTTCAATTTCCATTGTTCATTTTTGTGCATAGTAATCTTAAGAAAATAAAATATAATAAAATTTAGATACATTGTTTGGTGTTTTCATGAGATAAAATATATTGTAAAATTTTACATCTTAAAATTATTTGATTAACTATTTAAAATATTTTTCATAAATTTGCATATTCCGTAAATTTAAAGCTTTATCATTTTTAATAAGAAATTAAGTACTTTATATAATATACTAAATATATATAATTAAAAGACGTATTTAAAATTTACATAGAAATATTATATTAGGCACCAATATTTAATCTTTAGCGGTTTTTTAATATTTACTTGATGATATTAATAAATAATACTATTTCTTATTATCTTAAATATTATCTAAAATATATTCTTTTATCTATAAAAATTTGGAAAAGTAACATGTTAAGAGAGAGATTCACAAAATAAAAAGAACTTATTCCATATTAGTATTTATATAACAAATAATATTAATCTGTAAAAAATCAATCAATATAATTTGATAAAATTAGAGTTATTTAATTTTTATTAAATTAATTGCATATACTACAGCATTTCTAAACAAACTTATCTTCTTATAGTTTCCGATCCTTTTGTGTTCACCTTTTAGTCCGTTGCCTACATTTAACCAAGTGAAGTGCCTTGAAAATAATAAAACGCCATATTTCAAGCAAGCTCCTATCGTTGAAGCAGTTATGCAAATTTCAAGAGCGACCTCCTCCACTTGAGATTGTAAGAGCGGAGAGCACTGCCGGTGACATTTTTAATTATACAATAAAAACTCGATCGTAGATATAGAATTAAAATGTTCATTGCTACATTAATTTCCTTTAATATTTGACTATATTTGTCTTGTATCAATGTGTAACCTTGTTGTCATCATAAATTGTAATCATAATAATATTTTCAACTATTAAAACATCAAAGATAAACCATTTAAATTAAAAATTTTGAAAATTCTAATTACAATATCGTTGCATGTTTATATTATTATACGTTTAATAACTTAATAAATATTATTTAAAATTATATCTATCTTCTGTATTCGAAATTCAAAATTACGATCGTAGATCGTATTTTTTGTAGATTTTGTATCTATATATCGTTATTATTTCTTTTTATTTTCGTACAGTGTTAAAGAAATACACACTTTTGTTGTTCCTCTCTGATTTAAATTACAAACATTTTATTGTACCATACTATAATACAAAATATACTCTATAATTTACTGGATGCGGTCTTCGTAACTCACGCTTCTTCGTAAATATCAGACGACCACAGAGAGTCCATGTTCTACGGAATCAAATACTATTGCTATAATCTTTTACCGTCTTTGATCTTCTAAAAAGAAAATTGAAAGATAGAAATTAAAATAAAAATTTTAGCGTTATTTAACCCTCCGTTTACAATCATATTTTTATTCCTTCCATCTGTAATCTGATTCCTTTTTGTTCAGTCCGAGTTTTTTTTTGTTGTTCTACACTTTAAAAAAAATTTATGTTACTTTTAAACATCTCTATTATGTAAGTAAGACCTACTACTGACAAGATATTTTAAGAAGAGGAAGCTAATTTCACCTTTTTCATTTCGAAAAAATAAAATCTAATTAGAGAAAATTCATAATTGTGCTAAAAAGATCTAGATTGCAAACGGGAAATTAATTTCACATGCGAACATAAAACAAAAAATATTTTTATAAAATTAAAAGCGTAATTATTTATTCACAATTGTAAAAAAGTTTCATCTGCAAATATATTTTTTTGTCGTAATAATAATTGAAACTTTTCTAAATAAAGTATGTATTTATAACTAATTTATTTTACTTTTTGTAAAATCTAAAAAATTTATTTGTTTAAAAATGGAATAATTCATTAAAAATAGTTTTGTGTATATTGCATATATTTTATAAATATTGTATAATTTCTTTATATACTACGAAATGGATTTAATATTTTTGCTTTTTATATTGCATTAAGTAAGAGAGAACGATGGAATCTAATAAATCCATAATGAGCGCAATCGAAATGGTATTGCGTGACCACATGTTACGTTCCTCGCGCCAGAAGCAATTGTGTCCGCAATACCACTTCTCATAGGCACAAATCTATGACATATTCCCAACTGCTCCCCAATTTGCCTGCTCCATGATTGTAAATCACAGCAACAAGTTTCTAACTGGTTGTCTAATACGAATGCCAATATGTACTTAGTTCCATTTCGAATCTTTGATTGACTAATTATCAATAGAGAAAATAATTCATATTATTACTCATATCTCTGGTAAAATGAAAATTATCAAGTTTCTGATGAAATTCTCCTCCTTTTTTATGTATACCTATAACCATTCTAGAGAAAGTAATTGAAAATAAAAATAATGATATTATGAAGTACACAACTTTGCTCCGCGTGTAATGAGTAGGTATACAAGTCTCAAGAGTAAAATTAGTGATCAACTCGTCATTCGATTAACCATTTTCTCCGATTTTCAGCTGCACCGCACTTTTCCTAGCTTTTCATCCCCACATTGTGGCAATTATCGACATGCCAGCGAATGGTGAAGTCAGCTAAACAAAAGACCGTTAAAGCTATCCCCGATATCCGCATCCTACGCTTCCATCCGATCTCGTTTATTTCGTATCAACCTTTTCCATCAGCTTCATCAAGTGTTTCTTTTATACTGCCTTTCTTTTCTGATCGCTGGAATGAATCGCACAATTTTAGAGTTGTCTTATCCCTCCTTTACTCTCTGAGAATATTCTTGTTACACATATTGTATATAAAGTTGTAATAGTCTTTTAAATATTGTTTTACATTATAATTGATAAAATTTTGGTAGGTAAATTTTAAATATTAATTAGTCTTTTAGTTTAATATTTAATATGTGCAATTTCACATTCAACTATTGTAAGATATCACTAATAATTAAAATTATATTAAAAAATTCCTATATAATCAATTTCAATATATCAAGTATCAATACATCAAAATAAATGAAATGCCGACTGTAACATATAAGTCAGTTTAATCGACTCAATCGTAAAAATGAATTCGTGTAGGCATGATACGAGAGGGAGAATTTAGAATTGAACACCAAGTGGACTCGAAGTACTCCAGGGTTAAATGAATCGACCCGTATATGAGGTCGTTGCCAAAGTTACGTGAGCGCACTTATAGTCAAAGCGGAGCTCGCTTATCTCTTTGGTTATTCAATTATGACAATTTGATCCGTAGGAGGGTATACGTCCCGCACACCAGCATGCTTTGTACCGATGCGGCAGCGGAGGCCGTTCCGCGATAAATTGAGCTCTCAAGAAGGTCTGCGATTGCCGTATATATGTGAATCGATGTGGAAAAGGTGAATGGGCTTGCAGCAGTTCTGATGGCGTTGGAGAAGAAAGGATGGCGATGGGTCTCTCCTCTTCCTCCCTTCTTCCTTTTTTCCCAGCCCTATAATGTACGCACATACATAGGTCTGGCCTCGATATGCAAAATCGCTGAATATGGCCGTAAAACGCAGGCGGCGTGTATGCCAATATGGCGAGTATGGGAGACCAAGTTCTCTTCTTCTCTTTCTTTCTTCTTTGCCCAGCCGATAGAGAATAGAAATATTAACGCTAACATTTTCACATGCCATAATATTTTTAAACATTATGATCGACAGCAACATAGTGATTAATAACCTTATAATTATTTTAACACTTATGAATATTGACAGCTGTATCATATATATTTATTAGATACATTTATTAGATTGTTTGCAATAACTATTCTTTCAATAACAATAAAAATTGATCTAAAGTCGAAACACGAACAAAGCAATATATATTTTTATACGTTAAACTAGCTTTATGACTGAGAGTTGATCAAAATTTTCGCACGTTCCAAGAAAACGATATATTTTTCGTTTGTAGGCGTCCAACCATTTTCGAACAATCGTTCCTCCGTGTCGACTGAAATGTTTCATTTCCTAAAGGAAACCCAATTTCCGCGCAGTTCCGAACAATCGAGAATAAGACGCGAACGAGATCGTGATTTGCAAACGATTGAATTCAAATTATAGACATCTCGTCGAAGTGACAGAATGGAAGTCCGCTCTTCTTCTTATTTGTCGTACAAAAAGATTTTTTTCTTTATTTCTTGGATATCGTATTATTTCAGCGTACAAATATAACAATTTATTATTATGAAAATTCTCTACTTCTACACAAACAAAACAAAATATAATTATATTAAACTTTTTATTAATTCCCAGAAGCATTATGATGAAATTATAACTTCACTTTTGAGTTATTTTTCTGTATATAACTCATGTTATTCAATCTAATATTTATATATTATAACAGCAATATGTATCTGCAATATGTTGCAGCAAATGAAACGTCGATAATTATTAATTTAAATCAATAATAATGAATTATTAAAATTGTATTAGTATTTAAAAAAGAATTTGTAAACTTGAATGTGCGTCAGATAGAAAATAATCTTAAAAATATAACTAATTTAATTAAAGTAAGTAAAGTAATCATAGTGAGTAAGAGTATTGAGAGAGAGATAATGCGATTATTCTATATAGGTATATAGATATATTGATATATTGTACATCAAATTGACATTAGTTATTAAGATAACGATATCACAGTTTAATCGATATTGTTATCTTAGCCTGTCAATACGTATTCAGATATTTTGTATAAATTAAATCAATAATTTAGTTATGCTAGAAAGGAAAAGTTGTTTAATAAAAATATAATTTCCAATATAACAATCATGACAAATTTGTAATACTTTTTCAAAAATTTTGAAAACTTTTTTTTTTATTTTATATATTAGATTATATTATCAGTACATAAATTTATTTATAGCTAATTAATGCACTTTTTAAATAATAAAATAAAAAGTTATAAATTTATTTATAACTTACAGTAATTCGTAATTTTTTACATTTTTATATCATAGCAACAGTAAGAACTGGAATATATGTCACCTGCAATTTTACGACGATATTTTAGAGATGCAATGTCGTGGAAGCGACGACTATCAAATATAATTTTCCAACCTTCACATCTTTTTACTTTATCATCTTGAACTCATTTTGCACCACTTCTACGATGTTATTTGAAAAAAAAAATGTATATTATTCTTTACATATCTTATTGGTCTTGCCGAATGCCGCGAGTTTATGAGGAAATGACGAGGAGGAAGATTTTGTGTTCGTCTTTGGCAGAAATGAAAGTACGGTGACAGAGAGAGCGAACGGACGAGATAGAGGAGATAGAGGTAGAGAGCTAGAGCTGGCCGTTGTGTGAAAGCGTCAGCACACACGTTTGTATGGTGGGTTGCCCGACAATAGGCATTGTGCACCCGCCATAACCAGGAACCGAACGCGACAGCACCACGCCAGCATTGTCCGAGTGTCAGCTAGCATCCTTCTCCTTTCTCGCTTCCTCTCATTCTCCGTTACTCTCTCGCACTCATCCTACATTTCGTTCATTTCGTTTCACTCTTCATAAATCCCTTCTTTTCTCATTTACTTGCTTATCTCGACCTTCGTCTTCTTAACATTTTGACTGGGTATGATATACAACAAACCTAGATGTGATTTAACGAAACTGTCGCTATTCACGATCGTTGTGTGAAATATTAAGTCGCAGATTTATCATGATATCATTACACGCGTATCTGATAAGGGTTTGAATCTCAGAGGGAGCGATTGAGCGATCTAGACTGATAAAAAGGATCTATTGATCAGGTATATAAAGAGGCTTTAGATAGTCGAATGTACAATCAGGTGTAGATTCGCGTAAGAATAAGATTTGCATAAAGAGTAAAATAAAGAATAACAAGCAGCAAAATGAAAGGTAAGTTTGTTCAAGTGATTAACGTGAGATGTGATTAACGAGTTTCCAATTCATGAGTGAATATAATTATTATTGTGTAAAGTATTTTAAAATGTATCATAATAAACGTAGGACATATTTTTTTATAAATATCGTAAATGGATTGAATATTTATAATATAGCAAATTTCATGAAAAAAGTTAGAATTTAAATAATTATAGGTGTATATATAATTTAGACTAAGATATTCTTATTATACTACTTCCCTGCAGATATGCATTTTTCGTAATCCATATAAATTATAATAAAAACATCAATAATCACTATACACATTTAATATCACGCGCGTTTTCATTTTTGCACTTAGTACAAAATTGTAATTAATTGAAGATAGTTCATAAAACGATTACTTACATTACATTTTCTCATTGATTTAATATATTTTAGCCATATTCTCCATTGCACTTTTGATGTGCCTGTTGGGTGAATTTTATGTCCAAGCACAAGAAATTCATTGCCCAATGACAAAAGAAGGAGATGATATCGTTTTTATCCCTCATCCCACCAACTGCAATCACTACTTCGTTTGTGACTATGGCCGACCGATTGTAATGAAATGTCCTGAAGGCTTACACTTCAATCCCATGGAACAGGTCTGCGATTATCCATTCAATGTTAAATGCACGGCTCTTTAATCAGTTTATATCTATAATGACTTAATTGCATATAACTATATAACAATATATGGACAGCTACCGTGAATTATTGTATTACATTATCACTACACGGCTTATATGACATTGTGTTGTACATATCTTCTAATAAATAATAAATAAATTATCCATTACTTAATATTGCATGTGTATATGAGTCTGTTTAATTTAATCGATTAATTAGTAAATAGCAGGCGATATCTGTATCACTTGATGAAGATTGCTCGATAAAATAATGATAACAAGTGTTCGTGATAGATCAGTAAGTCCCGAAGTCTGCATGTTCTAATTCAGCTAACTGACATATTTTGTTTGACATTACGATATAAAATTATCTATTACTACATAAAAGATTAACAAATATTTACGTTATTAATACATAGATTATTTTTCATGCAAAATTCATGAAAATTTATAAAGAAATGAAATATGAGTTACATCAGAATATATTACGAATTATGAGATATTTATTATCTTCTTTCAACATAGTTTAAATATTGAGTTACTTAAATTTACTTTTTCTGCTTTAAATTTAATCATGTAAATACAGACTATTGTAACTTTTTAATGTTTTCTTTTTTAAAAAATTAAAACTATACCTTTTTTTTTTCAAGCTTTAAAATTATATTTTGACGTTTTTCATATTCTTTATTCCATCTGTGTGTAAGTGTGTCAGATTCTTATTTTCTCTTTTATCTTATATTTTTTCTAATTATTTATTGTAAAATAGAATTATAAATTATAAAATATTAGATTTATTACGCATATAGTAAACATAAATGAGTGTAGTTATCACAATAAGAGTATCTCGTTATCGAAAAAACTTGTAAAAGTGCTTGAACATAAGAGTTAATTTACTTTCAGAGTACCTATAATTTTCGTATTGTAGAAGTACGTTAGACTTATTGAATGTAGATGCTAAGTAATACGATCGTATAATAAAGAAGTAATTTCAACGTATTTTGAAATCAAAGATAAGCGTTTAGTTCGAGATACATATCTCATATCAAATGATGGAAATCTTCGCGTTATGTGAACATTTCGCTGTATTTTAACATCAACAGTTTAATAGTAGTTTGCATTATCAAACTGGCACTGGTATGTAAGTTCAGAAAATGTAACGGGCAGTAGCAAATAAACTTAGAATAGTAATTGCGCCCATATAAATGAGAATAGGTCAGTCATGAAAAATTTACTACTTAATCACACTTTTCCGGAATTGCTACATTAAGCACAAATCTTCTACGCAACAATGATCATTTAAAAAATAAGTACCTTAAATTATATAGGTTAAAAACCTTTAAATACTTCTTCATCTTGTCTTGACTTATTAGAAAAAAAAACATGTATTTTATTTCACGTACATCCGTAAAACATAAATCATTTCTACATTTCTATTCTTTATGCTTTATATGAATTGTTCACAATATAAATAGATTTATAAATCTATTATAAATCATTAAATCGTATTTATTAATCGTTTAAATCGTATTTATTAATGTATATAATATTTTTCTTATAAAAATTTATATATTAGGAATTGTCAAATAAATTAAGTAAACGTCACACACATTCTTGAAATAATTCAAATGTAAATAGAAATAAAAAATGACAAACTGAAGATAAAAGAAGAATAATGAGAGAGGATAGATACTAGGAAAGATCTCATCATTGAACAGTTACACTTAAATTCCCTATTTCGTTTTGAGCTCAATACTCCGATAGGGTTTGTCGCCTTCATCGCCTACGCCGCTACTGCTCTCCGTGCTAGATCATGTCGCGCCGATGTCGCTCTTCGTCTGTCAGTTAATGTCGTATTCTCCTTGCAAAAAGGAGAACTGGAGAAAGAAGCGCGTGAAAGGAAAGGTACGAACGAAGCGTCGGACAGAGAACTGCGGGAGAGAACGCGGATCGAGACTTCTTATCGGTACGAGTCAGCTACCGGCTGCCAGCTAGCTCGCTTACGCGCATCTCGTATGTTCCTTTTCATCCCTCGTTTCTCTCTCTTGCACCCTCGTCGCGCTCTCTCGTCCGCAATACCTTTTTTCTTCCGTCACTTCCGTACCGGCTTCTCGCTTTACTTCTGCCATTTCCCACCTTGACACTCGCCGAAATGTATCCGGTCGGTGGAAGCGTCAGTGGAGAACGCCGTTAATGGATTCTATTCTGTATCAAATTGGAAACCGATTGGTTGCCGTCGTTGTCATAAGATGCGCTGCGAGATAAGTGTGTATCAATGATCGATCTGATAGCGTTTCATCATTTGTTAATTTTACCGAGGCAAAAAAAAACCTATAATTGCCAAGGTACTATTTTTTAATCGTATTGACAAATGTAAAATAAATATCTGCAGATATACTATTTTTGTGGTTATCAATTGTTAGTTTAGCTAAACGCACGAAAGTATTATTAATTGAGAAGTCAAAAGATAAATTAATTATTACTGTATAAAATAATTTTGAAACACTTCTTTATCATTATCATGTTTTTAAAAAGCTGCTAAATATAAATTCTCATAAAATCGTATTTATCTTTCTCACAAAATGCAGATGTAGTTTATAATTACAATTTTGTATTTTAACACGAACTGCATTTAACCTTTACTCATTTGCGCCGTTCTTCTCCGCTGTTCGGAAAATAAAGAAAATTTGGGATATATAATCCACCATTTAATTTATGTAGCTTGTTTTACCAGGTGGTACGTTCCGTCAAGGCGTTATGCGCGGCAGGAGGCGAGGGTGAATTAATAGCCAGACATTTTTCTAAGTAAGGAAGATAGAGAATGCAAAAGTAAGGAGGGATAACGAAAGAGAAAGAGAGAAGCAGTGATTATAAAACGTTCAGATGGCGTGCAAAGAACGCGGAAGCCTCTTTTGCACGAGACGTGCAGTAAGCTTAGGCTTCGTCGGCAGATTACAGTCTTGTTGCATGTCTCTCTTTGGACTTGTACATTTATTACATGAGTTACTGGCATGTTTTATTGAATAGAATTATCGCTTTTCAATTGCTGATATTAAATTGCTGATGTCAACCATTACTTTTTTTATCTTCTAATATTAAAAGCAATGAATTAAAAATTATGATTAAATAAAAAAATTAAAAATCGTAACCATTATTTTCGTATTATACTGATAATCGCAATTACAGAACTGCGACGTAGTCTTCGATAAATAATAACAAATCATTTTCTGCAGTATATCGGAAACAATTTGGCACGAAACATAAAGTAATCGATTATCAGAATACATAATGCATACTTGTACCGTTAAGATCGTATTCGCATTTTATTTTAGTATATGCGTCTAGAATTTACGAAGCATAAAGAAGTTAGAAAACGATATCATAAATCTAGACTTTTGCGAAGTAACATATTCTGAAAGAAGAATGTACTGAAAACAATGTGAAAATTTAACACATCACTTCATAGATTTGTTCAAATAAAATAACACTTTAACAACACAATCTATGTTTAGATTATATATCTATAGTATGTTTGTGCAAATGATATAAATAGGACATTTTACAGCTATCTTTTTTAACTTTCTGACAACAATGTTATATAGCAACTTACACCAGTTTAAAACTATTAAGATAAGCGATCGTTTCCTATGAGTTTTGAAATATGAGTTTTGTAGATGGAATTTCTAGGCAATTTCCGTGACAGGATCGCTTTTCTAGAATTCTTTAGTAAAATAAACTTGTCAAAAATATTGTTTTTTAAAAGATCCAATTTTACGGAAATAACAAGAAATTCTATTTTCCTGTTCTATACGGGATAACTTCTCTAGCACGTATTATAATAAATTTTCATTTCTTTTCGGTTCTATTATTAAAAAAATTGTCTTATAATGTATCGGGAAAAATATCGATTTCATCGAGCACTCTTATGTTTTAAGCCTCTATATAAGATTATGAAAATTTGGTGTGTTTCTTCAGCAATGTCGCTGTAGCTTTATGGGAAGTGCAGATATCTTTTTGTTTGGTATATTACGGAATGAAAAAGTAGAGTAAAGTCGGCTGAACGGCTGGCAGTCGTCCTACGGTGTCCCCGAGGAAATCAAATTATCGATATATGTGGAACCGATGTGCACACGTAACGTATATATGACGAAGTGCAAGCTGAGAGCACAGGTGGCCGACTGATATTGGTTTTGCTTCCGGATTTGGCGGACACCCCTTACAGCGGTAGACGCAAGCGAGACTCGCTACGAAGGGCAATTACCCCACTAAATATTCACAAGTTCATTACAAGCGGAGTTGGATGCATTCACCCTCTTTCCTCCTCTCCCTCTCGCTCTTTGCCTCTTGTCTTTACTTTCTCGTTCCTCTAACACAAGTAAACATTTTCGAAATAGACTTAGTTCCACAGGGTATCCTTCTGCTTACAACGCAAGTAAATATTGAATTTTTTATTTTAGCAATTAATATGCAAAAATCCTTTCTCTTGTGAATATAAATTCTCATTGAGTACAATAGTTATGCTCAAATATCCGATTGCATAATAGATAACATCAATACAAATCATAGTATACACGTTATAAGACATGAATGAAGTTGCGAATGAAGAAACGGATTATGAAGTATACATTGTTCGATTATTGTATAAAAATTGAGGTATCTTTCATGAAATTTTATTATCATGTATTATCGATTTCATAACAAGAATAATTTGTGTATTTCTCTTTATTATAAATCATCAGAAAATATTATAGAACGATAATAAGTTACTAATTTTACTAAAAACCTGTTGCAATTTTCGAAATTAAAAATATGATTTAAAATTATAAATAGATATTTATTTATCTTTCTTGGATATTATTTTATTCTAATTACAGGAAAACTATTTACTTAATATACTTTATTGGTTACAAAAAAATTTTTATTTATACTCGCCGCCATCGCGCATTTTGCCATTTATTAAGATAAAGAGAATGAAGTCATTCTTTAAATCATCAATCGAATTTTATCTAATCAGATTTTTAACTGTGATGTTTTAAATTAACGATAGTGTTGGTTCGGTTTGATAAGATCTTGAATTATATAGTAGGACATCTTCTTTTAATTCAGACCTTTGATATCTTAATGTGCTGTCGTTACGGCATTGGGATATTTCATCACTGCCGAGAACGATGAGAAATTGTATATAAAATGACTCTTTTATTTCAATCAGATAGGGATTAACTTTATACGACTTTCGTGTATCAGCCTTTTTATATAACACTCTTTATATGCAGGCATGGCTAGAAATCTAGAGCTAACGGTGGTTCTCAGCACGCTGCTCGGACACTCTGCGAGGTTTCCGACAAAAAGCTCATAAAAATTTAATAGATCGTTCGGCCCCAATGCAACGCCAGACTTTTTATGGCTTATAAATGTTTCGTTTGACCGAAAACAATTTTCTCGGTCTGAAGATCACGGCGTAAACTCGTAGCGACGTTGGTCAGCTCAATACATTCTTCTAGAAATATTATCTTTATTTTAAAAAATTTAAAGAGTATAAGAATACCGAATTTAAAGTTAACTTGATATTAATTATTTAAAATATAAGAGAGTTTTCAAGTATCAATTCATAGATTATTCTTATTGTAACAATATATTAAAAATAAATAATTAAATAAAAGTTGATAATACTACTACTTATTTTACTAACATTTTTGAACATAAGGGCAAACTAATATCGTGCTTAGTTTACTAATTTGTTTTTATTACTTATATAAATACCAATATAATTAGTATTATGAGACAAAAGTTAATAATGACGTCTGTGGAATTGATTTCTGGCATATCGTATTTTACTCGGAATTTTCGAGGAGATCACACGTCAACTATTTTGCGGAGACCCCGATTAAAATTCGATCGGTTAACGTCGGTACGTCGTGTGATATTCCGATTTATGTACGGTGTTGATAATAATCCAGCAGATTATTGAAACTCACGCAACGATTGATCGACAGATATAATATCAGAATATTAATATGTTCTTCCAAAACAATTTTATATATTACGCGTTTCGTACAAATGACATAAGCATTGTTATCTTAACCAAGTTTTGTAAATAATTACAAATGATTAACTGAAAATATAATTATTTATAAACAATTATTGAGTCCGGTATTCATAATTAATTATTATTTGACAAAAACGTTACAGTTTCATAAATTCCTGGTTATTCATCAATCTATATACATTTAATTTTTACAAGGATACATAATCTTCAAATATTCTTTAATTTATGAAACAATGAATTATTTATTATTTTGACAATAAACTGATGAATGGTAGATTTTAATCATTGTTTATTTAGCATTATAAAGCATTTTATAAGCATTCAGCCTGTTATTTCCTTCTCCTAATAGATCTTCAATCATACATATAATCATTCATAACAAATTATTAAATAATTTGATTTTGGATAAATATTTTTTAAATAATTACTGTATCTCTCTCTCTCTCTCTCTCTCTCTCTCTCTCTCTCTAAAGTGTTAACAAAAATGTTAAACAGAAAAGCTCTTATTAATTATAACTCTTGTTAATTATAAGGTTTTTACTTGGCAAATCTTTAATTATTTGAGCTAGTAATTGAAGATTAGAGATTATGAGTTGTAAATAAAAAAATAATTTTTCATATACAGATTCGTTAAACAGAGATAGTAATCCAAAACATAAATCTGTAAATAATTACGCTCTCAATCAAAGATTGAAAACTATTTACGATTATAAATTTCGCGACCTAAATATATTTATTTCAACTAAAATAAAATATTATAAATTGGCAATTTTACGTTTTTTTTTGTTTCTGCTCTGTATTTTAACGTCTTTAATATCGTATATATATAGTAGTTTAAACTTTATTTCACTTGATTAATTTCTTCACCATTGTATTAGTATGATTGCTTAACAGCTGTATACGCGTAATACGCTCAATCGCCATGAAAGTGATATTTTCATATCAACATTGCAAATAAGATTGGTACTGAATACTTGAAATTTTCTTTCGATATTCTAGAATTAAGTTAGCACTTTAGTATTCAGAGGCTGTTTTCACTTTTGCCATTCGCATGGAATCCGCGCTCATAATCCTATTGCTTTTCTTTTATAAAGATATTGCGCAGATGCAAAAGATGGAACTAGTAGCACAAGGGCTGTAAAGGAAAGAGCGACGGAGCTCTTCTCTCCTCGAACTCGATCTGGATTTACGATATTAGTTGCAACAGCACCTGAACCCGAAGCAGCCAACCTTGTTTTAAACTATCTCAGACTGGCTCGTTACCCCACACGCGCGTTGAATTGGTTTCCTTTATTTATTTCGATACTTTGTATTACAGTTTATGCCTTAAATCCCTTCCTTTCCGATTTATAATAAAAAAGTAGCTTTTCTTTCTGCAAAAGCAGTCTCATTTTGTGTAAGTTTACATGTGATAAATATTTTATAATTTTGTATATATGAAATATATAAATAAATATTAATTTGGATTAAAATCTTTCACTTATGATTTCATTAAGTAAATAATTTTCTCTTCTGCTTGAATGCTCTTTCTCTTTCTTTTTCTCTTTCTCTCTCTTTTTCTCTCTTCTTTGCGTTACTACCACTTTAGATAGATCGGGTGCATTCATATAACACATAAAATCCCCTTCGAATAGGGGAATTTATGTACTATCAGATAGTGAAAGCAATATAAATGAGATTTTAAGTATATCTACCGCAAGTACGTATGTATATTGCACACGTTTACCTCCGCATCTTCTCGTTTTCTCCCTTTTAAGCATATTTTCTATTTTCATTTATGAAAAAGACACGATAAATAATCATATGACACCGACATATTCCATCGTCTAAATCGGTAGAAAGCGACCGCCGTATTATCTTTTTAACACAATCTGTTAACACACGTTTTGAAATTAAATTACCTCTTAGAAAATTGTAGCACGTATTAATATCTGTATATATTAATTAAATTACCTCTTAGAAAATTGTAGCATGTATTAATATCTGTATTAATATATACATATATATTTCTTGATAGTAACTTAATAATATAATAGATTGTTATAATAAAATGAGGGAGAGAGAAAGAGAGACATATTGAATATCATAAATTATGCTTTTTATATTGTTAAGCAGATAATTCTTTGTAAGATAATAAGGTTATATAAATATTAAATTTGCTAAAGATAAAGTTCGTTTTATAAGTGTCAAAAAGGAAGGAAGACATGCGTTCGAATAAAGGGAATGCATATCAAAATTCATCGCAAAGTAAATCATATCAGAACACTGAATAAATGCATAAATGAGAGAGTATGGTTAAACGCTGAATAATTCGAGGTAATTTCGAGACGAAAAACTTTCATTTGCGTGAAAAGGCTTTTGGAAGTAAGTAAGGGCGGATTGTTGTTAGGAGCTATGGGGGTAGTAGACAGCCGAGCTGCTGCGTACTGGTGTGAATTTCATTAAAAGCAGCGAATAAAGAAAGAAAGAGAAAGAGAGAGAAAGAGAAAGTCCGCGAAGAGAAACGAATGAATTCATAGTTTTTAATATTTGTTTATTGTATTGTCTCGACAAGGACGAAAAAGACATGGATCCGTATAGGATATTGCAGGAGAAGCAAAAAATATCCTTGCTTACAATTGCTTATTATTCAAGTTTCTCGCTAAAAGGGTCGTTCTTTCACGAGATGGAAGATTAGTACTTTTATTCCGCCGTAAGCGCAGAATGATTGCTGGTGATATATTTCGACAGCCTCGAGGGAATAATTAAAAGACGCAAAACGATGATCTAGAGAATATATATTACACGACTTGAGAAAAATATTCAATTAATATATTTTAGATGCAATCACGGTTTGAAAAAAATATTCAATTAATATATTTTAGATGCAATCATCGATTAATTAATATTTTCGCGTAAAGAAAAAGGAGACGGTTGCCTTCACGTTAATTATTTTGAAATCGTTTATTCTCAAAGTTAAGTACTTACGAAACAAGGTAAAGTTTCAAGGATATTGCCACAGGTCAATAGCTCTCTGCATTTGAATAGATGATATAAGCGATAGAAGTGATGTTGAAGGACGTGATATAGGGCTGGTGTTAAAAGACAAAGAGAGGCGAAAGGCAGCGGGAGTAGACACAGGTCGGTTTTCGAGGGCCCGGCAGAATGTTGCGTCGGTACTGTCGATGAATAGAGAGGTAATGAATCGCAGTGGACACCAACATGGAAGAGGCGAGGCAATTCTAGGCATTTAACTGGACTCTCTGCCTAAAAAATGCATATATATCTATATATATATACACATATGCATACATATATCAGGATTTCGCAATCCACCTGCGATTTGTACTTCTGGCAATAGATACGATGGGTAGGTGTAGGCTGAGCACGGCAAATGACATAATAAAACTCAAATGATATTCATTTTTTATACTCAGGATACTAGACGTCGATGCCGCGTGTTAAAGACTGTAGCAATTAAATGTTAAACAAATAAATATTCTTATTCCTTGATGCTCTTCTTTATTTTATTCCATTCTCACAGTTTGAATTTCTCTTATAATTGACCTTTCCTGTTTGTGACAGCTGTGGGCTTGGAAATATAATTTATACGGGACATAGTTGCTTGATTTATATATATACTTATATACATATAGTATACAGATCAAGATATATATATATATATATTCGTCAAGAACATAAGGCTTGTACTTAGACTTCTGGTGCGGGATTGTGAGAAAGATCAGGATTCATTATATTAATAAATGTATTATACATATATAATAAGTGTATTATGTATTTATATGTAAATTATTATTATATTCTAAATAAATTCATATTACATTATACAATAGTTCAAGAATTAATTTAGACATAAAAAAAATTGTACATATATTAGAAATTAATTTTTCACATCATCTTAGTAATATAATTTTCTGAATTATCTCTCCTCTCTCTCTCTCTCTCTCTCTCTCTCTCTCTCTCTCTCTCTCTCTCTCTCTCTCGTTCCGCACTACTTATCACAAATACTTAATTTTTCGTAAATTTATTTATTGCAACATTTTTACATTTAATTCGTACAGTATCTTTTATATTTGCTATTTACTATTTACATTGTCTCACCGATTTAATTGCTAACAGGAAAAACTTGTTTAGACATTTAGAACTAAAAACTATTAGAACTTGCAAACGTTGATGGATTTACAGCGCGTTAATTCATACTCTTGTTGTTTTACGAATGCAATCGAAACATTTTCTTACTTTTTTTGTAAGTATCCTCTCTCTCTCTCTCTCTCTCTCTCTCTCTCTCTCTCTCTCTGCGTTCCGCACTACTTATCTCGACATGGGGAACACGATCGATCGAATTTAGGATTACAGGTACGAGGAAAATCACTTTGCAATGAGGTCGATGGAAGAGAAGCGCCTCGAGCAACCTTCCAGAAATAACCGAATCATTTAGATTTCGAGGATAGTGGAGAGCGGGCAGGGGATAGGGTTGTTTCCAGAGCCTTCCTGGAACAGCAGGAAGATGTTGCGTGGATCGACGAGCGTGAAGGTGTGGGTAAGGGAAAGATAGAGCGAAAAAACGACGATACTTTTATCGATACCAACAGCTTTGTAGCGTCCACGATTCGATCTTTACAGTATTTTTACTTTGATCGAAATATACGAACTTGCATCTCTACATTATGCGCAGAGTTAGATTTTTATTCAACTTTACACAAAAGCTAAATATATTAAACAATTATTTTTAATAATGGAGACGTGAATATATTTTTAATTTACAATTAGAAATCTTATTTCATGTCAATTACAGTATATTACTTTTAATTACTTTTTAAATTACTTTAAGAAAATAATGTAATAAAAATTAATAGTTTTGGCAACATAATAAAAGTGATTAAGGGGATTCTAAAGTCGTCTGTATTACCGATTAAATTGTAATTATAACAATTACTTTTTTCCTCTTTTACAGATTCGAAAATCCTTTTCTAAGATTAAAGTATACCTATGTATTAATATGTGTCTGTGAGGTGGAATTTATGCCGAGACAACAAAAAATTTCGAAATTGATATATATATATATATCTTAAGAAAAATTTTTTGTCATTCTCGGCACAAACTTCACCTCACAGACACATATTAATACGTATACTTTATCCTGGATAAGAATTTTCGGATTTATAAAAGAGAAAAAAAGTAATTGTTATACAAAAATTACAATTTAGTCAGTAATACAAACGACTTTAGGATCCTCTTAAGAACTTTTAAAATCTTTGAAACATAAGAGACACGATTTTAATCAATAAGAAGAGTGTAATGCCTCAGATAAATTTTTAAATGAATAAAATGTGATATGTATTTAATATATCGTTCTCTTGCTTTAAAAGTGACACAATCAAAAAAATATAATTTTCAAATTATTACCATAAATAAATTAGGTAAAAATTACTTTATCGATCATCAAAGGTAAGCTAACTTAATTTCAATTCACAATCCATCTGTCAAATTTCACTTACGTCGTTTTTAAGATTTTTAAAGAGATCATATTGCCTTATACAAAAGTAACACATTTTTACATTTTGTAAATAAAAAAAAGATCGTTTAAAGAGAATATTTAAAATTAAAACAGTTTGGTGATCGAAGTCTGATAAAAGAAATTGTTTTATTTCTAATTTAGTCAATTATTTTTGGCTAATCAAGATAATATATATAAACTGTTCGTGATATTTCGAGTTATGTTACTTTTGATGAATTATTCTGGATTTATTATAAGATTTTTAAGATATTAAAATCATCGCAATTTAAAAATAGTTGTTTTTTTAAGGGTTGTGAAACGAAAAATAAGACAAAAATTTGATTATGTTTCTAAGAATATATTCTTGATAATATTATCGATTAGAAAATAATTTTCTATTAAGATGAAAAATAGTTTTTCCCCTTTTCTGAAAAATTGAATTTTTTTAAATTGTATCATTTTTGAAATAAGGGAACAATAAAATAATGTCTAACTTTATTTCGACATTATAATATATTCATCTATTTTTACTGAGCTTTGGGATTATTAAATCTTTGTATAAGTTATATTGATGCAATCTAATTATGGATTTTGCATAGAATTCTCATATGAGGTTAAACTGTGGAAATTTTAATTAGATTTGTATCGGATTCGCTTAGTCGCGTTGTGGCTGCAATAATTATATTCTTTTCTCCAAATATCGCTATGGTTTTGCAGTTCCAACACCTCCAGCGTTTCGACTTGCGGTAATTTTCGTCCTCGTGTATTTCATACATTAGTATCGTTACAACATGAAATCCAATCGTACGTGCCTATAGTTTTGTGCATAAAAAGCACACAATCTCTCGCAAGCAATTACCCCGACCTCTAATTGGTATATAACGTATCGTGTCGCGTGCATTGTCTTGCTTGCGTCGTATCCAACATATACGAAAACCGTATGGATAGCTTGTTGCGAGCCATTACTTTGGAATTTAATTGGCGCACGTTTGCAGGGCAACAAATAGCACACCTTGCTGAATTGCATAGAATGCGCGGTGCGATCAATACTATCAAATGAAGATACTGGTTATGACAGGAATTATTTCATAAACAGCATGGTTTTACATTACATCAGTTCCTTGTTAGTACAGTTAAACTTGGTATTTGTAATTATTATTGGATGTATAATTTCATTTTAATAATCGATTGTAGTCGCGTATGCAATTTATTTCGAGATATATGTCTCATTAGCACTTATTATTAATTCGATTGACGATGGACCTGTGCCAATCACAATTTTTTGTACACCGTAATTTCTATCTTTAAAAACAAAATGTCAAGGTAAATGGTATATGATAATTTTACGCGTTTAACATATCTGTAAGCTAATGAAGCGCTTGCGACCGGAATTACTCGGATAAATTTAAAAACGAACCGAGCCTCAAAAAGGATATGTGCGTGCACTTTTCATGTAAAAGTCACGTACGTTTTATCTCGCTGCGCCGGTATACGTATTTGCACCCCTAAAACGAGGTGAATGACAGGCGCTGGCGAGAGACCCATTTTAGATACAGTTCATAATGCAAGCATTTCAAACCACAGTGCTGCCATTTTTTATTACAACTTTTTGCTCTTTGGTCCGGGATCATGGTGGGCCAAATGTTATGCACGAGCTCGTATCATCTACGCAGTAACATGACGTTATAAAAACCCCATAAAAGCCTGTTTCCTAGTGGGTGGCGGGCGGGCAGCAATACCTAGCAGCACGACGGCCTCGTATCCGCGGCTTAACCATCCTCAGATATTATGTATTTTCATAATATTTTACACTGGTGTGTTGTATCATGTCGTCACTGTGTACATCAAGGTATCCTATGCGCGAAATGCTGATGTAGTTAAAAAGCCAATATGGAAATTGTATTATTTATTACAGGAAGCGATTATTACTTTATTATTTACAAATATTTATATATTACCTTTAATTTTATATGAATATTTATATATTAATATTAATTTTATATAAATATTTATATTGCATTACGAAATAAATATCTTTAAAACACGGGGAATAAGAAGCTTTACGCGCGTTTAGACATACTTCTTCAGCTTGAAAATTTTATAAGTCATATTTCTATTTTTCTTTCTATTTTACAAAATTCTGCAGAATCCTACACAATTCATCGATTGTTTGTTTAATGAGATCTTTTGTTCTGGAACTCTAATATATTTTGCCTAGTAAGCGAAAAACTTGTTACCATGTATACACGTATTTGTTAACTTTGGGTTATATTGAAACAAGAGAGTAAAAAGATCGCAGGATGACATAATTCACGCTTTTATCGTTTGCGTTACGGCTAACAAGAGAGCTCTTAACGGCGCTCTGCATCGTTTTATCGTTAATGTGTTACCTCAAGAGGCGTTTAATAATAAAATTATATACTAAAAAGTATACTTTTTAAGAAAAATTTTGCGGAACAAAAAATTACAATAAAAAGTTTTATATCAACTAAACATGAAGTAAAATAATTTATTTTTAAATTTAATACAACCATATACCTAAGTATTGTGTATTACAAATTTATGAGTAAAAGAAACGCTAATGTCGAGTATTCATTACGAGATTTTATATTATCATTAATATAAATTGTTGATTCGAAATATTATTGTAATATTTTCACATATTTCAGATATTTAATGCATTGAGATGCATAAAACTCATAATATTTGAAGTGTCTGATTTCGATATGCAGATATCATTATGTATAAAGCCTTCCGTAATATCAGAATAATTTGGAGCACAAATATTTTATAATCACCAATTTATTTGTGAAGCCATTAAGGAAAATGCAATGTGCAGTCATATCAGACTGCGAATCTTTACGAGTGCGATATCCGTCGTGTTTAAACAACGCAAACGCAAATTACAACGCAACGTCGCGTAGCGCATTTGGGCAAACATATAAGGCATTTCCGTGTACTAGTGTGATAGTTATCTGGAATGTTCATGGAATGTTCTATCCTATACACCTATACACTTATAGTTATATTTTGAAACGATGAATCTTGAGCGATGACGATTTATTAGTGATCGATTTATTATATGATTTTATTGATAACGCGTTTATCTTCTGCGGAAAGAAGAGAATGAACAAACAGTTCTCTCAAAATCTATTTACTCAATTTGCTTGGGACACGACGTATTTATTTTTATCAGAATTGATAACAGTGATGATATAGGTTACTTTTCTAAAATTTGCGTTTAAAATTATTGTATATATGTAAAAAATGTACGTAATCTACTTTTTAATTTATTAAACATTTTTGTATAACAAATTAAGTTATATATTTTATGTATATTTTATTATTACAATTTATTTATTTCATTAATTAAATAAGCGATTTTATATATTCCAAATATTGATATTTGTAATAGCATAATTTCTTAATATTTAATTAAAATACCGTTCCCTTACTTCAAAAGTGATACGATTCAATAATTAAGTTTTCCAAAAAAGGGAAGAAATTATTTTTCAACTTGATAGAATTTACTGACTAATCAAATAATATCGATGAAAAATAATTTTTAACAAAATCAAATGTCATTTTTGTCATTTTTGTTTCACAAATTAAAAAAATCACTTTTTTAAGATGTGTTACTTTTAAAGAAAGCGATATCATGTTTATCATATTTGATATTTTAAGTATCTATTTAGTATAAAAAGATGAAAATTAGTATAAAAAACTGAAAGTTTCCGTGCATCACTACACTAAACAAAGTGATCTCCTTTAAAATCTCAACACACACACACACACACACACACACACACACACACACACACACACACACACATGGGAAAAAAGTTGTGACAGGAAGGTAGGCGGACTGTTTTGCTTACGTTCTACTATAAGCGTCAGCTATAAAAACCAGCGAAGAGATGGAAGTAGAAACGAGATCGACGAGATTCTCTAGCTTGAAGTGCGCGAGAGCGTACCGATGCTTTTGAAGGTGCGAGATACGTACGGAGTATGCGGTACGGAATGGTGGATGTTGGATGTCCCTGAGGGGGTGGGGTTAGTCATAAACGACGTGAATCGGAAGAAAAACTGCTAAACGAAAATGCCTGCCCTGGAAGATCGGGACGGACGATCTAATGGGGAAAATAATGGATTTTCGGTAGTAAAGATCGCTTGGCCAGATCTCAGTTCGTCCACCCTTGCCCATCTTACAGTGCGATTTCACTCTTCTCGCACCTAACAGAACGCGAAACTGGGGCACACAAACCGTATCACTGAATAAAACTTTATCTCACATTTCGCCGGCGTAAGTCATGGTATTACAGTAAATTTTAGACTTTCATTGATTAACAACTAAACGTTCCTTGAATATTTCCTCCAGCAATACAATTTCGCACGATCTCTTTCCATTTAACGAGTACACAAAAAGAACAATTTTGTTGAAGTATTTAAAAATTTAGCTAGATATATATATATATATATATGAAAATAATTTCATTGGACTATTAAAATAATTTTATAGGAATCCTAAGCATGATGAGCAATGCTGCAAAAAGTTTTGACATTTTAGCAATCAGTTTTAGTGCCTACATAATTATTTTGATGGGTCAACGAAATTATTTTCAGATTTGTATTTAGCTAAAATTTTACATACTTCAGCAAAATCGTTCTTTCAGTATAATTTATAAAGAGTATATATAATTTCATTATCGATAGAATTACTAAAGAACCGATTTAATCCTCCATTTAATTTTTAATATATATTCTAATTATATTTTTCTGTTGAGTAATTTTTACATTGAATTGAACTTGTGAAATGTCATACAATACATAACAATTTTTGTATAGCTATTAATATTCAATGAGTAAATCAAAGAATCGGAAATACGATAAGGATAGAGATTACCCTATTATCCCTACAGTACAGTAGAGCTTCCTGGTTGCTTCCGTGAGAGGAAATTTCAGATTCAACCGTCGTTCAAATTGACCGGACGGATTATCGAAGCTTCCTCCTGACTAATTGATTGTTTGCAAAATTTTATGCAGGTCTTGCACATGGAGGGAGGATTTACTGTCCGTCGACACGCCATCGTATGCGTTGCATGGATTCTATGAAAGTACACATGGTTTCGACGCGCATGTAGTCACATCTACAGCAAGGGACAAAAAAAATAAATAAATTGTGTGGCAGTACCCCAGGCGCGTGAAAGTTTCTTTCTCGTCTAAAGGTCTCTATGGAATGTTACGTTGCGTGACGTAGTTGGCGTGGAGGTATTTTATTCTGAAATTTTCGTGTACTCTGAGGTAGCTTTTTAAGCTTGCGGCTTATGCTCCACAAAACTCAAATACCTCGACGTTTAGTTTTTACCATGATAGCCAGTTTCTTCTTATTTTATTCATTTGTCGTATACACTTTTTAAGGTTATTTTTATAGTAATCTTAAATTATAAAGAATATGCTAACTAAAAGATATTATTACAAAAATAATATTTATACTCAAATATTATTTCTTTCACAATATACTTCATTTGCATTTCAAATAAATAGCAATACGAATTATTCATCATCACACAGTAAACTGAATAATGAAATATATATCTTGATAAATAAGTTAATTAATTAATTGCAACCGTCGTTGAATAAAAAAACCTTGGACGTATTAAGATCTATAGAACATCATATATAACAATTATCTACAATATTTTTTCTTTATTGCTAGGAATTTCGCGCCCTTCAATGCGCGCGTGTTTGATTCCGCTGCATAGTTCGCTATACAAAGCGGAGTGATGTAACGTGGACATAGGGGAATACGAGAGGGAGAATACAGCAGAACGGGAAACCCTGGTAGCGTGCAGTCTATCAGAGATTAGCGGCTCGATCCATTAGGGAGTGATTTAGCTCGACGGTCCCCGAGCACTCTCTGCCACCGTTCAGACAGCGCCATACTAGCCACGCCATGGTTCCACGCGTCACCACACCATCATCCTTAATACTAGTACAAATCTTGTATATATGTACGTGTATACCTGATCCGGGATTGTATAGTTAGCATCATTATATAGCAAACGCATGCATTGTCTCATATTATATTAAATTGAATAAGAGATGCGTTAAGAATTTCTTGATTGAATTGCGAGATTCAATAGTGTTTTCCTTTTCTAGCTTAGAAATTAATAAATACTCAAAATTATCTGAGATAAATTATCTGAGATAAATAAATGTATATATTTTTTATAATTATATACGTATTAAATATTTTACATTTTTCAAGAGATAATAACATTATAATGACTTTTTTAAATATCATTTATATATTAATTTAACAAAAGTTTTAAGAAGAAAAAGAAAGAAAGGAACGAAACAACTTATTTAAAATTTTATTAAAACCCAAAATAAGTTATATAATGTCGACAAATATTTCGTCGGCATAATGTGAGAATTTTATTGAAAAATATAAACCATTATTCTCACGTATCCTTCATTTGCGGTTAGAGAAACGTAGAATTCTGACTTATAAAAACAAAGTAAAATTTATATCAGAATAAATAGTTCGAGAATAGATCCATATAGATTCGAAACCTTGTGATTGGATGCCGAAGCATGATATGTCGTGCTTAATTACAATGGCTAACGCTTCTCTCCAAATACAAACATCGAAGCCAATACGCACCATTGCTAAGCTGAAAGGTAGATTGCCCGATCGCACCTTACATCGGTCTGTCAATACCTGTCGATATTGATAGCCGTTACAAGTCCGTTTGTATTTACCGCTGCCTATACAGCCTATAGATGAAACTGACTTACGCTAATCCCTATTTGTAGTTCTTTGGTACTTGAAAGCAGAATGTATAGACTTTATTTTGTAAATTAACCAATATAGTAGATATACTAGTTTTCTATTCTCACTTACTCTATTTAATTAATAAAAAATAGTAGTTTATCTATTTTAATAATAGAAAAACAGATAATATATATATAAGAGAAAAGGAATTAAATAAACTAGACAACAAATATCAGTATTTATGTATAACATAATGTTTCAGTAAACATTACATATTGAAATAATTATCGAGATAAAAAATTAGAATTTAGCTGTGTGGTAAGATTAATAATGTTTAAAAGCAGTGGTGCAAATTTGAAATTATTAGGTGTTCTGTATTTCACTAATATACAAAGTTAATTTATATAAATTTATAAATAATGATTTAATATTTTGTACGGTAAATGTTCCAATAAATACTTAACATTTAACATTATTTAGTCTATGGCTATTATTCCACGAGCGAAAATTTAATTTTTGGTTTATCATTTAAATGTAAGTGCAGTACGTAAATACAATATAACATTTTAGTTAATTATTTTCATAAATATGTGCTGTTATAAATGGCAATTTGTAACCCGCAGTGAAAAGCATTTTATCGTGAACTGCCTACAAAGCGAATCGAGTAATCCGCAAGTTATAATAAAAAAATATATTACGCTATAGTTCGAAACAGCATTTCAACCGACGGACAATGAAGCTGAGATAGGAGTAACGGGGGATATAGGGAAAGGGTACCTTTTTGAAATGCAAGCCAATTTTCATTGTCCAGATTAATGGACGCTGCAAACGAATGGCGCCAAATATCGCATATTTTCCAGATAATATGCAACGTCCATAAATTATAGCAACTCCTAGCTATTTTTTATATAAAAACAATCATAAAAAATTAATTATATTACAGTATTTTCAAAAGTTTAGTAGGAGTTGCACATTATTAAAACTTTAAATATAAAATTATTCTCTGTAAACACAACGCTGAGAAATTCTTAAAAGTATTTATAAGCATAAAAAAAGTATTTTTGTGCAATTTAAAAAAACTTTATCACGAATAAAAACTATACTAACAATATTAAATCTTGTAGGAAAAACTATACTATGTTTTTACTAGAACCAACTTATTTTTCCTGCTTCGGTATTCACTTTTCTCGACCTTCGTTGCTTTTAACAGACAAATATAAACGAAGACATCATTATTAAAGAAATTAAAAACTAATTGCAGTCTTGTTAAACAAGTTAGAAGTAATTTTCAATCTCCCAACTTGTGAAATTGGACGTCTCGTACTGGACATCCAGCTCGATACTAGTCGTCGTGCCCCTTTCAAACGGTTTCAAGATATTACAGAGAGTTATAGAAAACTTAATCGTTTCGTGTAAGTAAATACAATTTCGACGTGGCGATTTCGATGACAGAATTTTACTGTCCGCCTCGCGACCACTAGAGTTGCCTTAAGTAAATGAGATGGGAGGACAGCCAATTACCACCGAGAGCAATTACTGAGAGCAATTAACGCAAAAGTTACAATAAGTAATTAGTACCTCCGCAAGCACTTGCTTATAATTAACTTACGTGCAGCTGCGTTTTCCCATTATCACCTATTTTTCGATGTTAAGCCAGCGTCGGTTTCTGGCACGATGCTGACTATGTTGGACAGCGGAAAAAAGAGAATTGAAAAAGATGAAATTCCAGACTCTCTCGACCGCATCGTTGTAGACTGCAGATAGACTGCAGAATTGCGTTTTCTGCCCTTTTAAACAGAAAACGTGGAAATATTTAGTGACAATGGACAATGTTGCATTTAATGTAATATCTCTTTTCTTTAAATTGCGACTTATAAAGCTTATTGATTGTCCAAGAAGATAATTAATAATTAATTTCTCTTGTTATAATATATATGTATAATATTTAGAGAGAGAAAGAGAGAGAGGGAGAGGGAGAGAGAGAGAGAGGGAGGGGGAGGGGGAGAGGGAGAGAGGGGGAGAGAGAGAGAGAACTGAAGTGTTAGAAAGAATACTTAAAAATAATTATTTCTCACAATGATAGAATTATCATCAATAAGAACAATAATAATTAATATGTATCATACATGAGATTTATTACATAAGATATAAATATACATAAAGATGAATTTAATTTAGGCGAATTTAATAAATTTTATTCGCAATATTATACTTAATAAATTTTATTCATAATTATCTACACAAAGATAAATTATCTACAAGCGCTATTTCACATCATATATTCTACATTTATGTCTATCCTTTTATGTGCCTTGCAAATAAATGTAAGAGCGTTGGTACAAGATAAGGTTTACGACGTACATTCCGACGAGAATATATATATCTTATCTGTGGCGCGCCTATATAGAATAGACAACAAGTTTTGTATGAAGTTAACTTACGGAAGAAATTTCCGCTGTGTCTCACTTTGAAAGCTTCTTATCACTAATTTTGCCATCATATTGAAACATGATCACTTCCTGAATTCTTATCCTGCATTTATTGAATTTATCGAAAATTTTTAATACAAACTTTTAATAAAGTATAATATCATGTTTAATCTTGCAGTGATAACAGATACGAAAGGAAAAAGAAAATGTATATCGCGGTTAAATCTGAAGCTGTAGGACACAGCTTCAGATTTAACCGTGATACAAATTTTTTTATGTACAATTTTTTTATACTTGTCATCGTAATTCTTCTGCCTTTTTATACCTGAATAAAAAAATTTAAAAAAGGAAGCAGGACCCTCTGGATTTGTCCATTCATATGTTTGATGAATAACTTTAAATCACTACATAATTTTACATTTCTGTTCGCAATTCCGGAAAGTTTAGCAATTCTCTTATATATTGCGCATTGCTAAACTTTCGCCTTTCACGATATTAAAGTTACAATATAAAAGCTTTTATCATATTTCTTTATAGTAAAAGTTATACTGATACTGCATTCTTCTATATGCATGCATAGTTCTACGCTATCTATCATTAACGAATAATATTAGTTAAGATAATTACAATCTACATTATTGTATATACTAAATATTTTTTTATAAATGTGTGTTCAGAAATATATTTAAAGATACTTTATATATTAAAAAGCGGTGAAATTATTGCAAATAATTTAGTATGGATTATAAAAGAAAGAAAGTTTTGCATAGCAACTATAATTACGTTTATCGCGTAATGAGTATTAATTAAATATAACATCTTTTTATTATTCCTTTTTTTCTCACTTCTCTTTGATGCTCTTTTTATTTGCATAAATTATGTTATGCATGCAATATAGAGTACAATACATCAATTATTATTCCAGCTTGGAGGTGATACCTATGCGTTCGTGGAATTCGAAGATCACATAACAGTTTCCGCGGCACTAACAACTCTTAATCAGCGACTTTTTCTAGAAAAGGTATGTGGCAGCTATTTCATTTATCCTGCAAATCTTAACAATCCTTTTAGCTGTCATTTTTATGCTTTATTTTAATTGTACTAAAATTTTACTATTTTTTTAGAATAATAATTTTATTTTATTTTTTATTAAATATTTAGAGAGAGAGAGAGAGAGAGAGAGAGAGAGAGAGAGAGAGATAATATTTAAAAATAACAGAAATCAAATGTATAAATTTACTAAAGTTCAAATTATAACTTATAAACACAATAATTGTAAATTGACATGTAGAATATAATAAACTGTGTTGGACCGTGCTCCTCTCTCTCTCTCTTTCTCTCTCTCTCTCTCTCTCTCTCTCTCTCTCTCTCTCTGTCTGTCTCTCTCTCGCCGTTTGGTCTTTCCTCTCACGTTCTCCTTCGTCTTCCTGCATTATATTTGAATTCCATGTGCAGTTAAAGTTCGCTGGTTGACGGTTACCAGCAGTTCGCGGGGAACGTCGGCGGCGGTTGCGAGTGAATCAACGATGGTAGCGCGCAAGGACAAGTCTGCGGTCGGGGGTGAAGCGGGGTCGTGCTCAAGGGGTCCGCTCCGAGGTTTGGGAGAAGGTATTGGGATCCGGCTGGAATAGCTAATGTTCGAATATGTCATAGTTTGGTGGGATGTGGTCAGAATTATACATGCTACACGATATATACGCCAAGTTACTTCATTCTCCTCCATTGCTCTCCTGTTACCATGCACCTCCTGCTGCTTCTTCTCCTACTCTTACCCTGTCTCTCCGTCGTTTCGATCCCCATGCCTACCACACTTACTCATCTCTACGGTCCTTCCTGACCTCGCTTCCTTCTCTTGCTCGCGGTCTTCGCGACTTCCATTTCGTACACACCACCACCATCAACACCCTCCAATTCACCATCCCACCGCGATGTATATCGTAGCCCGTAACGCGGAGAGTTACTCGGTTAGTTTAGATTCGCTCAAGCAAGTTTTGATGTCGTGCACGCCTATCCCGTGATCCTCTCCGACCACCTATCTCCTGGCCAACGAATATTCTTCGGAGATTCTGGTGCTTCCATGAGTCACTCACTAGCTAGGTTACTTACAGGTTTCTCTCTATCTAATTATCTATCTATTTATCTATTTATCTACGTATCTATTTCTGTTTCTCTTTCTCTCTATCTTATTCTGTCCCCCTCTTTCCCATTCGCTTTCTATCTTACTTTTTCTTGAGCCTCCGTCTTCTCCAAAGAACCGTCGAGTTCGCTATTACCGCCGACACATTACTAATGCCGAACTGGTCGTAATAGATTGGATGCCTAGAACTTGGATATGCCAACTAATGTAGCAGACTAACCCCCTTCGCTCGTCATTCTCCCCTCGTTCTTCATCCACCATCCTATAACGTTTCTGCGTATGTCGTACTTCGGCAAACGTAAGTAGAACGTGCCGTGCTAACTAAACTTTTTTGAAAAATGGTTGCTTCTTATAGTTCCTCATTTTAGTTCGTATGTACAGATTTATTGCAAAAAAGTAATCTTCTTTAAAATACATTTGTGTAAAATTTTTTTTGGAAATCTTACAAACTAAAATAGTATTAATACTTTAATAATTTATACAATATTATAATAACCATGCAATTATACAATATCATAATAGCCATGATCATAATAACTGAATAAAATTAGCTTTAATTAAGTAAAACGTAGGATTTGCTTCCCAGCGACGATAATCGCGGGAACAATCTCCTTTCGTGTCGAATAGACTTTTTATTTCTCATTAGAACCTCGCAAGATTTCTAGCGTCGTTGAGAATAAAATTCTTACAAACCTCGCCAGCAACCTGGCTGAAAGGAATTCGGAAGTAAGTCGGAGCAGAAGTTCGGCCAAAAGAAGAATTTCTTATGCGCAGCGGAATACCTATTCCGCATTGCGGTCCTAAGCGTGCAGCCGAGCGGTGCGATCGCTAAGGAAAGCGCGCCGGCATTTCGCTATGTAACGAGCGGAATTAACCCCCAAGTTTAAGCGCGATACAGCCGCCGACTTTACTTTACTTACCTACCCGTGTCCCACACCACTGAATTTTACCCCCTTCGCCACCGTTGCCGCTACTGTTTCCTCCCGTCTTCCGCAAGCCTCATACAGTACCGTCTCTGCGTCGCTCGTTAGCTCGAATTATACTTGCACGTGACTTTGCCAGAAACGCTATAACGAGCGCGATCGTGCGTGGCGAGTAATTCTCCGCCAGGGTTATTAATATGGTGCGCCTCGTTTCTCAATATGCAGCGTTTAATTTTCAACTGACCCGCGCATCAGAGAGTGCTAGATATTTCAACTGATGTGACCGTAGCGAACGGACCAATGTACAGGCCTTTGTGTAAACGACATTACGGTTGTATTGCTGCAACGCGAATAGCCCGCTGTTTACCTCATTGTATTCGATTACGATGCCGGAGGTAATTAGCTCCAGCGGTAATGGTAATCGATACCGATAGTATCAATTACCAACGCGTGGGTGAAACATTTGTCTTTCTTGCTGATAATGTATCGAAACGTCGATTGCCCGGGAACTTTACACCGTAATGTACCGGCTGTAAATAGCTTCCAAGTACGGAAGTAAGGAAGATGTAAATCCTCCCTTGGCTGTTTGTGGAAACTTATTGGCTGTCACGCTGATGTTTCTAATTTTCACTCACAGCTTTGAATGATGCATCGTTCGTTGATAGCTTCCGCTTCTTCCTTTGAATTATCAGTCTTTCTTCATTATGTGAAATATATAAGATAAATGTATCCTGAAATTATAATTTTACCATATTAATCCCATAAAATCGCTTTAAAATAATTTAATTATATAAAAGTTTGATAAAACCATAAAACTAGTGTAATGGTTCCAGAATAAGAATAATTATATATATCTTTAATTTAGATAATCAATTATTATTATTAATTTATAATTATTATTAGCGTAAAATACAATAAATATTAATATTAAATCAATTTAAATGATGTTTTCACATATATGCAATTACTTTTTATTTGCGTTTTTAGTATGAATTGATGCTGTAATGCATTCGCATATAATAGTATCATTACTTAACTAACTATAGCTATATAGGAAATACTGGCATCAAATGATGAACAAATAGCTTCTCAATTCCATTCTCTGATGTTCACAACGTGGACGCAGATGGTAAGGAGAGGACAGTAGGTATATATGATCTCGTAACTTTAGCTCGGCTTTACTCTCCACCTTGTTTATGGATATCATCGTTGTCTTGTTTGTGAATAATACAGTGTGCTTCCTAAACGAGAAGCCTGTACACGGGTTGGTTGACAATTGCACCAATCTCTTAACAAGAGCAATCGAGAATACAGCAACGGATGTTGATATCTTCTCTAGTTTAGAAACATATTCATGAAATGTGCGGAACATTAGCAACAGTAATCAATTACTACTTCAATAAGTGTTATTATGAAATGTTACTGTATCTTTGTTAAAGTTGAACAAATAAATTTCAAAAAAATTTGATTAAATATAACATAATATCGTAAAATGTTGCTTCATAAAAATAAAGCTTCTATTTAAGGATATCGATATACTAACATCTTTTATTTAGTTACGAACATAATAATAGTTACGTGATTAAACTTAAGTAATACGAAGGCGGTTTGAAAAGTCTGTGTAAAATCTAAAACATGGCACCACCAGTACATATCGAGATAAAAAAGAATTTCGTGTAGTGTGATCACAAAATTGTTCGATTTACGCTACGAAGTCCTTTCGAAGTCCTACCTATTCTCCAAATTTGGACTTCGTAGCGTAAATCGAACAATTTTGTGATCACACTACACAAAATTCTTTCTTATTCATTTTTCGCAAATCACGGTACTTGATTGATTCAAATAAACGCCAAACACAAAGTAGTGGATCTATCTCACTGAAATTTGGTGTGTGATCCTCCAAGAGTTGCCGGATACTAAAAATAATCTCGATACGTACTGGTAGTGTCATATTTTAGACTTTGCACGAACTTTTCAAACCGCCCTCGTATTTTATCTTGCTATTAATATTTCTATTCGACTTTAAGTTAAAACGACATTACGCCTTAGATGAAAGAAACGATTTATGATATAGTACCGCCTTCACTCTTTCGGAACAACGCGTTCAAAAAGAAGGATAGAAGCGTGTTTACTGGCGTTACGCTCTTTGTACTCGATGGCTGGTGATGTAACGGTTGACAATCTGTGCTAACGTTTTGACAGAGAATGTGTCGAAGTTATGAATGGTAGAAGCCAATCTCTCTGCGGGTGGATGGGTATTGTACCGCGCGTCGTGTCTGCGATGTTTTGTCTCCTCAGTTGCCCTCGAAAATCTTTCAGCCCCATTCTTCGGTCAACTCACACAGCGATAGAAATCTGACAAAATGATATTTCGTCTACCGCAGAGAAAGCTACCAAATATAAACAAAATTCATCGAAATAATATAAAAAAGAAGATCCATCGAAGTAATATAAAAAAATATGCTGTGTAAGAAGTGTTGTAAAGAATTTTAGTATGGGAGAAATTTTTAAGATACAATAAAGTAAAATAAGATAGTGACATGAGATTAGAATGGAGCTAAAGATTCTAAATTAACTTTTTACAAATTAACATTTTAACAACCAAGCAAGACTGATGCCATTTGTCGTCAATTTGATGTTAAATGATGTTTTTAACGACAAATAACATCAGCATGTTTGTTGGGAAATACTTTTAGTATTATATTTAGAAAAGAAGGCGTAGTTTAAGATACATAAAGTCTTTTCGGAACAGCTTTTATCACTCTATGCGTGGGACATATAAGTAGTAATATAAAACAAGAAAATAGAAGAAAAAGAGCACAGAGGACGAATGAATTTCCAGAAGCACTACTTCTTCCGAGCATAGGAAGATACGTCAGCTATGAATATCGACGAGAAGCAGATACGAGTCGCAGAAACGGAAATCAGTTGGGAGTACCAAGTTACGATTGAGATTTAAGTTATTGACAAGCTACTTTGGCGAACCTCCACTGAGATCTGGCTGGTTTATCCCGGAGGCCCACTGCCTTTTGATTTCCCTCAGGACCCAACCCTTGAGATTCTATTCTTCTGCCCACAATGAGGCCCTGCTTTCATACTACTTCATCTTCATTGCGAACATGTCTTTCTTTTGTTGGTTCGCATATGACAACATATCATACACACGTAAGTCAGTAAACTTTTAAGTTTCATAATTTCACTTTTACAAAAATAAAATATTACATTGATGTTAAAATATTAATTAAGAAAAGATCACCTTTGACAAAGATAACGTCATTTATTTATATTTATTGTGGATTTTTCATGTGGTACACAAAGATCGTGCGGTATACACACAACAATTGTGTGTGCGTGAAATAGAAAACATTTTATATTAACAGATTACGAATTGAAACTAGTTGATTTAATGACTATATTTATAATATAAAGATATAAAGACTATAAGAGAGTATAGAAATACAAGCATAGGGAAAAGAGTATTAAGATATTTTTAAGATGACAACAGTTCGATCTAGAAACTGTACGAATTCTCCGTGATGGCAATAATAATGACGGTAATAAGCTCACGAACCGCTATTACTTCAGTAATAACATTCAGATTGGTACGTTGGTCGCCTTGTCTCCCTAATAAAACAGAAGTTGCTGCAATTCCATCGCTTATGGTTGGGAGGCACGCGACTGTACTCGGCATCGTAAATATTAGCCGCTACTTGTTTTAAAGAGAGATCGAGGAGAGCCTTGTCGATTCGATGAGTTTAGGATGATTGTGGACAATTGCAAGTGGGAAACGATAAGAGACACTTATTATTCAACTTACGGCATTATCAATATCATGCTGTCAAATCTATTCCTCGATCTATTCTTTATGAACTTTATCATTGTTTAAAATTAAAGAACAAATAAATTATAATTAATTATATGACTAGATGAAATTGTGAAATTTTAGAGAAAATTATTGCAAATAATAAAATATTATATCACAATTCCTTTTCTATCTATTTAAAAAATACTATTATGTTTCTTTCTCTAAATATTATATAACAATCTAAAGAGCAAGCAATTGTCATTTTGACATTAAGTAACATTAGTCATTATTTTGACGTTAAAATATACTATCTAGGAATGTAAAACTTAGAAATACTTACGACTAATATTATATTATGGGAATACTTAAACTACGAAGAATAGATCCGATTAATTGTTACAGTCCTTATCGTTCTTTCAACGTTTAGCATTTTCTCGTTTTTCGATGAATGGCTATCCGAAAACTACTCTATCGAGGGAATGGCTGAGAGAATCGGACGATGGTCAGCAGCACGAACAGTGGACATTTCACCCATTTCCCCTCGGCCCTCTTTGCCCTAGCTCGACACGTAGTATATTTTATCGCATTACTGGCATTGTTGCATCAGCCCCCGCTGCACCTCGGCGGTTACCACTGAACGTGCAGCCACCCGCTCGTTCGCCAGCCTCCCCTTCCGAGCCGAACACCATTCCACGAGGATTAAATATTGACTGCGATTCTGATTTATAGTAATTGCCGGAGGGAATGGCGAGAAAGTGAGATGAAACGGACCAGAGGGAGAGGCGTTGAGCGACGGGGCATGGGAGAGAAGCGGAAAGGGGACCGAATGGATGGGTGAGGCGCAGACTGGACGGTTTTCGAGGGTAGATGGGGGTGTCGAAGCCAGCGGTGGAGGAGGAAAGCCATTCCCGCGCCGCTTTCGCTCGCTGACAGATGCATTTGCCAAAGCGTTGCGGACGTTTCTGGCTCGTTCCACGTCGTCACGCGGCATGTTGTTATTATCGTACGTTTTTATTTAGCGTCGCGGCGCACACCAGTTACAACGTCAATACATAATGCTACATGGTGTAATCTACATGTCTGATAAATGTGACTTTTTCAAGGTACGATTGTACCGAGCGGATATTACGGATGGATATCGGGTTTTACGATTGTCCGTAATTTTATAGAAAACATTCGCTGCTAAAAATCGTTGTTTGGAAGATGAGAAACTGATAGTTAATACTGCGAAAAATATTCAATTAATCATGAAAGTGTATTGAAAATGTAGACGTTTTTTTGATGAAATATAGACGAAACGAGTATATCCATCAGTAAAACGAAATTTATTTATTGAAAAAAAAAAATTCCTTTTTCAGAGGAATATGCTTCATCAGAAAATAAGTGGAAAATTATGAGTATGTTTTAATTTGTAAATAAGATACACACACACACAGTAGTAACGTCGTACTTATAAAAGTAGCTCTTTCAGCAATCTCTCAAAAATTTAAATTCTCCAGGTATAAATTAAACAAAAAACAACACAGAACAGATTTTTATTATGATATCTTTTGTTATACATTATGCAACAATATACACTATAGGTCTATGCAATTTATTCTTCTATAACTTCTACTAATCGTCATATAGCGAACAACAGTTAAATACTTGATTTGTGGGTTGTGATTTACGTACATGAGTGATGTATTTAATTCCATCACTTTCGTAATCCTAAAATACATTTATAGCCTAACTGGTAAAGCCCCGTTTGTAAAACGGATTTACGATCTATATTTTTGCTGCTGCTCTTGTTTTTTCTCTTTTTACTTTGGATTACACATATTCTTTGCCACACTGCAATGCACTCGACACGCATGTACGTATATTATTTCCCGCGATGGCCATATATATCCCTAGTAATAACATTTTAGTACCTTCGCTCGTGCATCGTTCATCCGCAGCCTACTACCCACGCGGTTCAAAATTTCAACCCAGGAAACTAGATAGGACTTTCAGGCAGGTTTTTAAACAATTACTTCGGGGTACACTACATCCACGTTTTGCAATTAATTATTTGTTAATTGCCACCAATTAAGGTAAATAATGAGATAGCATGGGGGTAGAGGCGAAGGCAAGTGACGCGAAGGGCAAAGGTGGGTGCGAGCGCGTGGTGCAGGCGGAGAGACGGAAACTGGTCACCGTAGTACCGAGAACGGTGATTTAGTGAGGGAACAGCAGGCGGCGCCCGATTATTTTTGGTTTTAGCCGTGGCGGCCATTATTTTTGGTCTCCCGCTCGCCGCAACTTGGAGTCTACCCGGCCAGAAATTTAGTGTGACCGAGTTCAAGTGTGCAAAAAGCCTTGCTATTCTACGAAACCAGAGACCGCACTCAATGACGGCCGAATTGCAAAGATTTCCAGTGCTAATAAATAGTCATTTATTTATTGAATTCCAATAATCGTGTTAAGATTTAATGTTTCTGCGATTAATAATCAGCAATGAGAAATAAAATATTAAGGCTTCATGTATAAGAAATGTCGTAAACATTCGGAGAACATTAGAATAAAAATTATTGTAATGTTCTACACATTTTTAATTGCCTTATTGTTAGTATCTTAAATAAAATTATATATTATATGAATAAAACATCTATATAAAAAATTCATTTGTCTTTGATTAAACATAATTATGTCTAATAATCATTATTAAATATAACTAAACGTAGTGACAGGTAGTTCTGTTAATATTCATACTAACTGTCTCTTAAGTAATTAAGAAATAGTCATATTAGTATTGATTTACTTAGATATATTACGTTATATTGGGATAACGGAATGAAATATCCAGTCCCAGATGTGAAAGATTATTGTGCGAAGATAGTATGTTATGAAATGGGAGGATAGGCGGATATGAGTGCTCTAGGATGGAAAAAAAGCGACGGTACTTTGAGGAAAATGAAATAAATGATGGAGAATCCCCCTCGCCGACACACCAGCCGGCTCGTCAGGCGTTTTTATTAATTCCTCTCGGATACAATTAGTTGGTCTATTCGTCAGACGCTTTTCATTAACTACCCCTTCCTACCGCTCTTTTACCGACTCCGTACTCCTTTTCCGTCCTGTCATGTACGTTATCTCTTTTTTCATCCTTCATCTACCTCTTTTGCTTTCTCTTCTCTCAAGAGAACTGCTTACGAAAAATTATATTTTTTTATTGTTACCTTTAGTATTCACAAAAATTATATAATTCATAGCTGAGGTTTCCATACAAATTACACAGTTTCTTCTTTTTACATTCTGTTCCGTTATTTTTTTTGGCAATAAAGAATGCTAATGAATTTCTGCAATTTGCTAAATCTTTCATTGATATTGGTAATCGCTTATCTTACAAATATCGAGAATTACATAACTGCTTCATTTTTAAATTATTATATAATATATCTTGCGCGTCGAACATAATTCCGTAGTCTCTATAATTTAATAATAGAAAAAAGAAAAAGGAAGGAAGAAGGAAGAGATAAGCATAAGAAAAAAACAAACTTTACAGATGTAAATCTTCTTTGTCGTTGAACACATCGTTTAAATCAAATCCGTATAAATTATCGCTCAAACGATAAAAGCGCGCGATTGTATGATAGAGACACAGGGACAGTAGTAACAGACACTCACAGACACTCAGACGCGAGCTTCAAGCCAAAAGCACGAAACGAGAGGAGCGACTGGGAGAATGGCAAAGATGAAATTTTATGGTCGGTCCATCAACGAGAAAGATAGAAGACAATGGCCGATACGCGTTGGATCGTTAATAGAAATTAAATAAAAGAGAATCGAATGAACTGTAACTCAAAATTGTGTTCTTCTGATGAAAAATAAAGAGCCGGCGACTGCTGCGCTCTGGAAGGACTGACGGCATGAAGGGAAAGATAAAAAGGGACGGAGAGTCACGCGAGAAGGTTTGCGGATAGAGAATTCGAGGGGCGACAGAGAAGAGCGGGGAGGAAGACCGGGGAGTCTCGTTTCGTGGCCGGGACGTGAAGGGGTTGAGGGTGAGGGGACGCGGGTGGCAGGAGGACGTAGAAATGGAGGAATAGAGGAGGAGTGGAAGTCGACTGTGGGCCGGGGTGGCGACCGGAGAAATACGTATCCTGTTAGTTTTACACTGTGGCTCCAATTGATTCGAAATCGATTGTCGTTCGAACGATTTTCAATTGATCGATTACGGAGCGTAGTTCGGAAAGAGGGGCGCACAGCCACCCTTCGCGCTGTACCACGAGCAACAGAGAGCACTAGGAAAGGAAAGAGAGAGATAGGGTGAAATAGAAAAAGATAGAAGAAGGAAGAAAGAAAGAGAATTTGGCCTGCGGGAGGACTTACTCTAAGCCCACGCCAATTGCATCCCGTTTTTTACGCCCGCTTGTTTCGACGTGCCTTTACGGTCGCCCAACCATTTTCTTCCGCTCTCATCCTTCCGTTTCTCCTCAGAACGCTACTTTAATTTTTCGCCGTCTTGCCTGAATTTCTTCTCCGAGCCTCCGTACCACTCATTGTCACTTTACAACCATTTGTTTTCTCGCCACCTCTTCACTTTTGCGATTTATCGCAATAAGTGGTTAGAAACTAATGAGTTATTCTCGTTGAGGTATTGATAAGGTGCAAATTAAATTAGTTATTCTTTTAGTAATTCTCTAACGCTTAATTCGTCAATATATATCCGTTTTATATCTTATAGAATAAAAAAAAATTGTTTTAGAAATGTTTCTTATTTTATTCCGCGCATGAATTTATTGAGAAGATTAAAATACAAATTGGTATCAATAAGATATTAAGAAGAATAATTTCTATAAAGAGAGATGTTTAGTTATTAATATTTATGTTACTCTATATACTCTATAATATCATCGAAATAGAGATTTATTACGAACTGGGCAAGAGCGAATATGGCTGATCCGATAGCCTCTCTCATCATTAAATGTATACTACCAGCTTGCTACGATTCATGTTAATTAAATCAGTCGATGTATATATTGCAAATACAAGTATACGAGCACACTAACCTTCTGTATCTGTTTGAACATAATTCTGTAACTCGGAATACCTGAAACTTTACGTCGTAGAGATCGTCGTTTAATTTGTCCTTTGGTCCAATGAATAGGAATTATCACCGTCCTTAATCCGAGAATGTTTCTGTGTTTGGGACGTAACGGAAAATCTGTGTCAATAATATCGAATTTCTCGATGGAATAAGAACTTTCCGAATGTTTTCTTCGGAAAAAATTATAAACACAGTTCAATAAATACTTTACAACAATTTTTTTTAAATTACTTTTAATATTAAATGGATACTGGATAAAATTATACGTGTATAAAAAATAAATTTTTTGTACTCTGTTATTAATAAAAGAGAAATTTTATATTCTTTTGCTCTCTTAAAAAGAAAAAAATATTTGCGAGAATATATGCTTATTTTTAATTGCTGATTTAGAATTAAATATTTTGAGTATTTGCGTGTGTAATTATAATGATTTATCAAAATGATTTTAATGCTAATTATGTGACTAATTTATGTTAAGTACACTATTAAATTCATTATGTCACATTACCTAATTTGGATCATTTTTAATCATTTCTATAGGTCGCCATTACGCTCATTCAATATATGTCGTTAATTTAATTAAAAATCAATAGAGTAAACAATAGAGTTAAATCAAGAAAATTTATTAAATTTGACTCAATTTTAGTTTACTATGTATAAATGTATACGAAATGTATGGACGTTGTTTACTTCGAAACTAAACAATTCAACTACAGAAATAGATTAATTTACATTTTAAACGGAAGTTAAAAATAAAATATTATTTAACTCAAGATAAGTTACATTACTCTTTTGATCTAACAGTGTGTAAATAATAGTGTAAATAATGCGATTTCGATCAACGGCATAAAATATATCATTAGTGTTCTACAGTAAATGTATCGGATCAATTAACGGCAGTGAAAAAGAAGAGCACTTTTAATAGTACCGCGATTGCACCGCGTGGGAAGATCACTTCCTGATGGGTTTCTGATGACAGACAAGGTTTCTGTTGCAAGGCCAGAAACGCTCGTAACTTCACAAGACAACGCGCGGAGAACAAAGGCAAAAGGCGCGGTGGAATCGTTGAAACGGGAGACTCCAGTGAAGCCCGGAAATAATGAAAGGGTGTTTATCCAGAATTAGGTCCGATCCCCGTTTCTGGTCCAACTCCCATGGTACCACCATAGTCCATCGCTCGCTCATTCAGACAAATTAGCCCGGTGGTGGCTCTTTGTAGTCGTACAATTCAAAGCGCGTGTTACTTTTACTCGCTCACATTCATGTTGGCAGAGCTCTTCAACACTTCATTTGGACAGACCTCGGTGCCTCGCCAGAAGAATATAAAGGACCCATCCCTTTACCTCTCAGAGTACGGAGAAGAGTATATTTCTTGTTCGCTCTTTTTCCTCCCTTTCCGCGCGAGCTCGCGACCATCCATCTCGAATTATCATCCGTGTGCGAGCTTTTGCATGAAAGTTCGTTCTTCTCGATCGTTTGCGCGTAAAAAGAAATAAAATAAGATTGCGACAATAGGACTCTTCTTTTGACGTTGGAATACCTTACGCATCGCGGAATCTTCCTACTATATAAAAGAATTGGCACATTGGATATTGAGCAATAATGACCTTAGTATTTTAGAAGATATTGTGTGTGTGAGAAGACACTCCTATAATCATATAGATAAGTAAACAACTAAAGATAACCGTTATGTTGACATTACGGCCAATATCGCTTCGCTATATTTTTTTTCTTGTAGTTTAATCGTGGTGTGCTTTTCTTTCCATTGACTTTATATATTGATTTATAATATTCTGTATTTCTCTTTTGATATAAAAATATTCTTGTCATTTAAAGTTCCTGAAAATTAAATGTAAAATCATAAAACTACATTGTTGGAAAAATACAGCAGAATAAAGGGAAATGTAACATTACCATAAATAATCGTCAGCTATGTATTTGCGCTATTATTGTAAAAGACAAATTTTCTATATATACATGGGAAATTACGAATGGAAGTCGATTATTCAGCGACTGCTTCCACTACTGGAAAGTTATCGTTGCTGCAATTACAAGAGACTCTGCAAATTCTATGCTTACCCTACAGTTACGTCTAAGATTGGAGGTGTAATTACAAATTGTATTCTCGCATGAGTACATGTTATATCCCTCAGCGATTCATGGAATTCGTGCGCTACTGATAACGTCAAATTAATACAATGCCTTAATTATGTCGTCGCAATAGTGTTCGTTGTCGCAGCGGTAACTGCAGCATTATTCTGATATATCAAAATTGTTAGGCGCATAAAGGTATCAACTAATTTCCGCATTAATGCCTTTAAACTTAATATTTGCATATTTAGCAATACAGTTTAATACATATCTGCAATTTTCGTATTATATAATGCGTACATAAATAAAGTACATAAACAAAGAATTATTGCGATGGAAATGTATTCTAGAACAGAATGTAAAGAAGTTTTTAATAACGGCAAATTTTATGAAAATTTTCAGAATAAATTAAATGTGACAGCTGCTAGTGACATTATTTTGCATTATTATTTAACATCAATGGTACCGTTATTTTTATAATATCTGAACATCTGGACGTTCTCATGCGTATGCATCCTTTTATTCTGCTTTTGTGTAATATTTTGAATGAAACCCAATACATTCTATATGCAATTTAATAAAAATATGATTCTTATTAGAACATCCTGTTTGTACGATATTTGTTATTTTGATAAAGAAAATACAAAAACATTCTCTTGGATAAGAAAAATAAGTGGCGAGAGATATTTACAACTGATCGCACTTTATTGACCTGTAATGTTCCTTCTCGTTGTTTATTGATTTTTCCAAGTTTTAGCACATGCTACGCCATTCGGTTTATTGATGACCATGCTTATTTGGCCGTGTGCCTAACGGTCAGGAAATTTCTAAATAGATCCGTAAACACCATAAAGCGCGGGTTCCGCTCGATGCCAACCAAGTGGACTGCGTCGATCCATTAATCTTGAGAATTAAAAGAAAATTAATTACAGTTGTTGCAACTTGAGTGGGCTCTGCTGATGGATGATGAGAAACGGCGAGATGTCAGCCCGGCGGAAGAAGAGCAGAGAAATGAGAGAGGGATCAAGATGAAGCGAACTGACATTTCGCCTCGTACATTCCGCGGAACTTCCTTCAGATCTTAAACATTATTTTCACTGACATAATAAACATGGGGATGTTTTGTCTATTATTGTTATATATTTTTAGTATTCCATTTTTATTTAAATAATAATTACTGAATATATGTATAATATCTACTAGATAGATAAACACTTATTTCTTGCCTTACGGCGTTGAAAGGGGTTTTTAGATCGATCTGACATAGATTTTCTCCACATATAAATTTGGTATAATTTAATCTAACAAAAGATTTTAATTGCTTAGATTTATTTTTTGCTCTATGTAAACATCCCTAATAATTGAGTTGTTCCCTCCTGTGCTATTTTTTTTATATATTAGAAGGTATTATTAAAAGGTGTACAATGGTATCATGCATTCCTTTTAAATTTACCGTATTACAATTAAAAGAATATTTTACTTAACATTATTTTTTATTAAGCAAAACTTACACTGTTTCAGTGTTTTTACCAATATATAGAATATCTTTATATAATTCTCATTTCCTTCAAAGTATTTGCTACAAATATAGTCCCTTACAAATGGATGTATTTATTTGTATGGCACGGACTCTTTGATTTTGTATTACATTACATATTTATTTCCTTGTGATATTCTCCTTGGTACAACTGACCGAATATTTATTAAGGAACGTGTGAAGAGACGACGATGGCGTTTCTGTAAGATAGGAATCGACGAACCTATTAAAGCGAACACGGATCTATCCGCTTTGATGAGATATCTCTCTTCTGTTCAGCCATATTCGCTTTCTCTTTCTATGTTCGCCGGGACAGGTTAAATATTCAGTTCCGGCGGGTTAAGGATTCAGGAAGGGTGCGGCCCTCGATGTCGCTCGCCTCACGTTACGTTCCGTATAAAGGAACACGAAAATCCGTTCCTCGTGAATTACAGCGACGGCTTGTCCCATCCGTTATCCGAGTCACCCCCGTTTCCCGGTAATTAACTATCAATTCGTTGGAGATCGGAACTCGGCACGATTATATTTCGGGCTGGAGTTATTTTTTCGTATACATAGTATCACTTATAAATTTTTGTGCTCATTAAAAAATCTTTAAAGTGATATACACAAAATTAAAATTGAATAGAACAATTGTTTTCTTTTAAAGATTAAGCTTTTAAAAAATAATACATTTTGTGTGTGTGTGTGTGTGTGTGTGTGTGTGTGTGTGTGTGTGTGTGTGTGTGTGTG
>NW_017257720.1:1842694-1843100 GCF_001594055.1 Mycetomoellerius zeteki | reverse complement strand
AAGTATGACTTTACGGATTTTTAATAGATGGCGGTATAGTCATACTGCTGCATTATTTAAAGTTGGCAATACATTTACTTGAAAGGTGTATACGCAGCTTTACAACGTAGTACATTTCATTTGACTAAAGTGTAAACAACTATTATTTTTATCGCACTGAAAATGTCAAATTTTGTACCGGAAAAACGCCATTTACCGGAAGTTTTACTTCATTATTTTTTTCTAAAGGAAACAGTTGAAAGTCATCGTTTACTTGCGGAAGTTTACAAAGAACATGCTCTATCGATAAGCATGTGTGAAAAATGGTTTAAACGATTCACAAGCAATGATTTTGATTTGGATGATAAAGAGCATGGAAAGCCACCGAAAAAATTTGAAAATGCACAACGGAAGCATTACTTGACGA
>NW_017257720.1:1800131-1842415 GCF_001594055.1 Mycetomoellerius zeteki | reverse complement strand
GTTCAAATCTTATAAATACATAAAAAATTGGCTTAATAATTGGATCGCTTCAAAACATCTAGACTTCTACCAGCGTGAAATCCGTTTATTGCCTGAAAGGTGGGCCAAGGTTGTGGCTTTCGATGGAGCATACTTTGAATAAAGTAAGAATGATTTATATTATGTCAAATCAATGCGTTTTTTTTTATCAAAAAAATCCGTAAAGTCATACTTGTACACCTAATACATATACGAGATATATATAATAATTTTACCATTTAAAGAATAAAAAAATATCATTCTTTACTGCACATGCAAAATTAAAATATATTATGTAATTGAAGTTTGGAAGTGTTCATGGAGCGAGAAGATTAAAAGTAAGCCAAACTAAATAGACAGACAATATATTGGTGAATATGTTGGTAAAATTTATATTTGTAACTCTGATAAAATTATTTATGTGCATTAGATACTGATTTAAACATACTTAGTATGTTTCAAACATACAATTTGTATGCCCAATCATAATCATTAGTTTTTGTACATTTTTACATTAATTATATTATGTTATAGTTATGTAATATATATTTAAATGTTACAGTTTCCGAGTTGAAATGTATCTGGGCGTTCCAATGTTCTATATTGGGCCCCGTGGGGAAGGTTGTGGCACGCCAGTATCGGAAATCTAGCCGGGTGCTATCTAGTATCTCATCTAGGCGTTAGACAGAATTATGCTGGGGTGCCAAGATGGGAAAACTAGCCGGAGTCTAGCTAGCGCCCGGCCGGTGAGGCAGGATCATGATAACCATGATAGAAGTACAAGGATATGCTCTTGCGCATGGCCACGCCCGCTGTCCAATCAAAATATGTAGCAAGCATACGTCATCATTAAGCGCGAAATTCGAACGTATGCTTTTAAGCATGCCTTTCAATCCGAAAAATTTTCCAACTCCTTTCAATCCGACTCATTTTTTGTCTTATGATAATAATTTCCGCATCCTTTAACCGCACAACGTATTTTGAATGTGAAATCACTCGATTTTGCACTACAGAATTTATTCGGTATGTGTTGCACATGTGTTGGCGACATGATGGCCATATTACATTGACACGAACCGCTCCGGATATAGCCGAAGGCTGGCCGAATGTGACGTATGCTTGATACATGCGCAGTGGTCTACCACTGATTGAGCATACCCTTATACTTCTACCATGATAATAACCATTTTTTAATATAACTAATGTTATTCAATAATATGAAGTAAGAAGTAAGAATAAGAAATTGACCAATTGCAGTCGATATCAGGATTGGGTACGTATCAATTTTATACGTGGTTTCATACACGGATGAAACTATGTATAATACATCGTAGGTTTCAGCCATGTAGTAAAATGGCGCTTCACCGTTCGCACTTTACAGTGTTCGTGTTGCTTGAAATCCTCAAATTTTTTAACTTAAAATGAGATAGATATATGTTTGGGCGTTGAAAAGAATGAAAGCGAAGTTGCTGAGTGGAAAAGTGCAAGCAATGCGAGCAGATCCAAGAATACCATGACTGTGTTCCAAATTTACTGCCAACACTGAAAATGCGACAGTTTACGTTACGTGCACTAGATTTTCAGTACAGGCACTCAATTTTGGAACATAGCCCATATATCACTATAAGCCTAGCATAGAGCTGCTGGACCAATAAGAAGGTATGTAAATCAAAATGACAACTTTAAGGTAAATATTAATTGGTTCAGTGTCCAGTGGTTCAATTATATAGTGCTCACCAGTGCTCACTGTGTTGTATTTCATGTGAGATAAGTTTTTAGAATTTTAACGTATATAATACACGTTTTATACGTTTTATACGTACTATACGTTTTATACGTAGGAAATGTAAGAAACTCCTGCAGCGTTAAATTTCCCAACCCTGATCGATATATCGACGACAGTATTCTTCTCACAATCCGACTGTGATTGGTCAATTTTTTCCTCTTATTTCTTACTCCGTGAATTATAGACGACGCATTATGCGTTTAAAATTTATTTTAAATGTAACTAGATTACCCTGTCCCTTCCTAGATAACGACTAGACAGATTTAATATCTTGGGGCAACACACTGCCTCGTGATCAAGGCCTAGACAGTTTTTTCAAATTTCAGCGGCACCATTTCGCAAACCAGGACCTAGACAATTTTCCAATATTGGGCCTACAGCGCATCGCGAACCAGGACCAAGAAAGTTTTCCAATATTGGGACTGATCATTATTATCGTTACAGCCCAGTATAGCCCCAGACTAGCCTTCCAATATAGAGTCTACATTAACTTGTAGAAAACTAGATGAGGCCCATATAGCGCCAGGTCGTAATTTCCACCCAGGTTATGTAATATATATTTAAATATTTTTATAATTAATGCAAAATGTTTTTATTAATTTTGTTCATTTTAGATAATATTTGTTTCAATTATATATGTAATGTTATAGTTAATAATATTCATCATTATTAAATTGTTTTTAAAATTTTTTATAAAATGTTAATTTTTTCACGATTTATATTTAGTATGTATATTTAATATATACGAATAGGTGAATCAAGAAAACGGAGATATCGTAGTAGGACGTTTAAATATTCCTCTCATTTCTTATTCAGAGTATATTTCATCCCTTCGTTCATTCATTCGTTTGCTCCTTCGTACATATACATATTCTTTGGATAGAATCGACTTTAAACACACACATACATACAACTGCTTCTTATATGAAAAGAGGAATAAAGAAAGAAGACTAGAGACTACCCTCCTTAACGCACTGAAAAATCTGGAAGATTTGTGCGACGCACATCTGCATTTTAATTATTCTGAATAATTTCCTGCATAATCTTCATCCTGCAAACTTGGTAGGGTTAGTTCTTCCAGCAAACTCTTTTTTTTCATAAAATTATATTATAGAATAATGCTATTTAATGTTTTAGATTCTTTAGAATGCACTATAATTCTCTATGTATATTTATCTATCTAATCTAACTTCGAATTATTTTTTGTATATTGATAAAATATAATAAACAACTTCTTTTTAATGTTATAAATAATTTGAAAATGCATAATAGCAATATACATACAATTATGTACAATATAATAATTATATATATATATATATTTTTGTTATAATTACAATTAAATTAATTAAAAATATATTAAAATAATATTAAAATGTGTCGAATAAGAACTACAAATTAATCTCAGCTTGTTTTATAAGGTTCTTACTTTTACATAGAAAATTTCATCTTTTTTATTAACCAGATGCATTTATCACGGTCTAAAGGATGGATGAGACTCCATGATGCGACCCTACTGTCGCCGTGTTATTTTTTCCCTTCGCTGAATATTTGTCTCTATCCAACGAAGAAAGGGTTGGTAAGCGGATCGCACCGGAAGGGTGTCAGTCGCTTATTAAAAAACCCTTTAGTCTTAGACGCAACGTGATTTTATCTTTTTCCCCTGCTTTTACGGACAATGCACAATCATTAAAACTCACCATAGAAAATTATTCTGAAAGCTAAAGCGTATTGTTAAGAAAAGTGAGTCGTAAGGGAATCTTGTGTATTCTTAGCAGAAAAACTACATTAATATATAATATATACGTATGTACATATAAAATTTTTAAAACAGTCGTTGGTATATAATATATATATATATACATATATATCTTCGACAGTTTTAAAAATTTTAAGAAAGCTAGATTTAAAAAAAATTTCATTTTATATGAAATTTTTCTTATTATTTTTACATTATATTATGTTCAAACATTTTCTAAACAATTTGGAATATTATCTACAAAAGCGTAACTTTCTATCATAAATTTCAGAAATGTAACAGCTCAAGACAAAAATAACATTTGAAAGAAACGTCAAACCGTAAATCATTCTTTAGACGATACTGCAGTGTTTTATTATAAAATTTATTATTTAGTATTTTAACGAATTATAATGTTATTCAATTCATTAATTATAATGAAAATTATTAAAAAATTGTAAAAATATTTAAAAAGTTATGTGTGCAGTGCATGAGATTTTTTTCCTATATTTTTTATACTTTGATTGCGTCAGGCAAAATCTTAATTTGTAAATGACAATTTTTATGAAGAATGTCGTACAAGAAGCTATAAGAAAGGATAGTTGGTAACTTATGAAAGTGTCATTCGATGCACATATATCGGTTAGTATAAGAGCGCATTATCCGTAAGACTGAATGGCCATGCTTAGCCTTCGTCCGTTCTTCGGTGACCTCGATGGCTTCTGCATCCGGATATTCCAAGGGTGGCTTAATCCTGAAGGACCTAGTGGAGGGCATTAGGGACGTAAGCAAGTATAGAAGGGGTGAGGTACTGGCTGACGGTAGGTGTGTCCCGCGAAGTAGGTATCTATTAAGGAGCGTAGCAGAGGAGCGGGTTGTTCAGGCTAAAACTTGTACCTACCTACTCCGAGGAACTTTGTGTGAAATGCGCCTCGAGCACATCCTGCCGCGTCTCCTTCATCCTGTCTTCCATATTAACGGTCGTACCATCCTCCACCGTACTTCACCGTCACCTTCATCTTACTTCTCACCCACTCCCGGTACCGTCTTCCTCTTCGTTTTCCCGTGACTCCTATACTACTCGATGCGGGAAAGGTCTTCGTGAGCGGTCGCGCAGTTCGCGATTTTAACGGCCGCAGTACATTACATGTATGCTCGCGGAATAGATGTAAATTGTTGAATATCCCGGTTATGTGGCAATCAACGCGAAGTTTAAGTAACAATTAATTAAATGCAGCCAATTAGGCATTTTATGACGCTTTGAGTAGAAAGTGCAGAGAATGTTTAAGCGTTTAACTTTGCAACGTACGTGTATTAATATCTGCATATATTAAAGATAATATGAATAGAAATGAGAACATATTAAAGTTAAAGATCATACAAAGGTGAATAGAAAGCAAATTATCTCAATTGCAAATATTTTTATTGCGATTATAATATTAATGCGAACGGTAATAGAAATATGACAATAATACCGATTATTTCAAAAAATATGACTACAAAAAATATACTACATATTTGCACACAGTCATTCTAAGTCTATGATTCGACGTACAATTGCAATGCACACCATGATATATTTAATTGTATGTGTAAATGGAGGAATCCGTAAATTTCGTATGCCGATCGCGTGGACGACAGCCTAATTCCTGAAGTTCGGAGTAATTCGCGGGAGGAACGACAGCCAGATTGTTTGTAGATGGGTGGGGTTTGTCGAGATCAAACAATCAGCTCTGCCGAGTCGAGCGAAAGATTATTTCTGGCAACCACCCGCAAAAATTAAACCGCTTGCCCTCCGGCCGCCAATTTCACCCCGCTTAGCACTGCTCAGCCACCCACAACTTGTCTCCGAAAGGAGAATCCACGGTCACTTCGCTTGACCGAGTTAGCTAACAGTTTGTGTCGCTGATGGAATAATGGTCCATTTGGGATGCACGTGCTACCGCAGTACCCTCCTTTCACCACGCCGCTCGCTGTCGCACGTATTTACATGTAATCTCGTACAATTAATATTTATGTCGCTTCTACCTAGCTATGTTCCACTTTGCAGCTGCTCAAAACTGCGTTTGAGCATATGCATATTTTTAAATCCTACAAAATTCAATTGCGCAATATTTACGAGGATATAATATCCAAGAAAAAAAAAGTTATTTATTATTATCGTTTATAACAGATTATAACTTGATTACAATTATCTCTTTAATACAATATATATAATACTTTTATAAATGCTGTGATTTATATTATATTTTATTATATTAAAGTATTATATATGTAAAAAAAAGACAACGAACGCTTGAAAAAAAAAATTAGATACACAACTTTCTTAAACACCGCAAACATAATTAGTTTCTGCACTTGTTTAATTTTATGCATTTAATCCTAATCGATATTTGCAGGTTCAGTACACTCAAATATTTTCTTCAAGTACTTTGTGAAAAATTGTTAATAATAAACATTTTTCACAATCTTACATCATATTAATATTATATAATCTTATTCCTCGTATTTTTATCTTCAAAATGAAAAAAAATTGTCCAATTACGTTAACTCTAAACAAAGATATATTAATTTAAAGTACACTGGGGATCCGCAAATATCAGTTTAAAAAATTTTGAAGCAAATACTGATTAATGTGCTTTTAAAAAATTTTAAACATATTAATTTAATTGTTAAAACAAAATTTGATATAACATATGTTTTATAAAGTATATTAGAAGAAAACATAAATTTTTCCTTAATGGAAGATTATATCACCATAATCTACGCCACAGCGATACTGAGTAATAAGAGTATCGTATGCCGAGTGTGAGATGTAGCGAGCATCAACGGTTGAATCTCTCGACGGAAGAGCTGCTGCGAAAGGGAGTTCAAGGACCGAACCCGGGCGCTTTTATGCGCCGTGGCCGTAAATACTTCAACACTGACGCGTGCAATATTAAAGGTGCAAAAGCTGTATGTACGGCCATCATTCGAGTACTCGACGAGCGGACGGGCGGGGATGCGTCCGAGGGCGCTTACACACGTGAAACATCCCTCACGTGTGTGCACGTGCACGCGTGTACACGGGCACAACTCGAAGATTTATGTTGCTTATCTTCGCGTACGAAAGGCGCGGACGTTTACGGGCGTACGAGAAATCATTTACTCTGGCATCGATTTCCTCGCGTCTGACGCGCTTTCCTGCCATTCGGCTTTAACGATTCATTTGCAACGCCCGGCGCGGCTCGCTCGAAGTCTAGCGGCTCTTATTTCGCGAAACGGCGAGAGGCTCGCAGATGCGTTCTCGGCGAATGAACGACAAAACGACGCCGCGCTTTTTCGCGCGCGTGAAAATACGACTGTACAGAATTATTAGGAGAACCGGACGGCTTTATTTCTTTTTCCTTGATTCGTAGTGCTCGACTTCCGTGACTTGCTATGCAGAGTACAATCGTGCACGCTGATTTACGAGCGTGAGTAGGGACAAGCTGCGGAGATTATTTTTTTAGGCAGCCACTTTCGAGGTGAATTATTGTTCTTCGTGCTACGTCGAGGATTCTACGGTAATCTTGATCGCGCCAGGCGTCGTATAGCCAGTTTGTATACTTATTTTCGCCGGTTATCTCGTTGTTGATACTCCTACGTAGAAGCGGAACGGTAATGAATATTTGAAGCATGTTTGCGTCGTATATAATTTACGTTGCAAAGCTGTGATTTTAATATTTTAAACAATCACCGTTTTACAATAAATTTTATAATTATTAGATCTTTATCGGAAATTGAATATCTATCTCTCTAATCTATGTTGAACGCAAGTAGATATCTGTACATTTAGGCGAAAAGCATTATGATATCATATGAGATCGTTTTGATAACTCAAATCTGTCTACAGATAGTAAAGATAGATAAAAAAACATTCAAATTCATGATAATATTCTAAATACAGTTACATTTATGATTTTAAAATAATAGCAATTGTTGTTTCAATTGTTTCCAGTTACGTATATCTTTATTTAAAAATAACCAATAAATAATTATCTCGTAATATAATAGTGTAATAATATGTTTTATTTATAATATCAAATTATTTTTAATCTATACAGTTAAATACTGCTAGCAATAAATAAAATTATGTATTTAAAAAAATATTTTTATGACTTTGATACTACAAAGAACTTTTCATATCTTCTACTTAAAATAATTTTCCCGTATACGTATATCCACAAACATGCACATTTTTATTTTTCCATAATTCCTAAGAGATGGTCTTATCCAGAAAAGAGTTATATCCATCAAGATTTGTGGAACATTAATCTTCCAAATAGAATTTCTCACAGAGTTACATAAAACTTCTTTAACAGCATTTTTCTTCAAGCTGTTCTACGTATATGCATATCCGTTTGCCTATGTAATGCGAAAACGCGTTATTCAGTGTCACGTAAACATGCATTTTTCGAATTTTGCACGAGATTAGTAAAATCATCCTTTAATAACATGCAAATTACATTGGAACTCATCGGAAATGTTTTACAAATGGAGGAGAAGTTTAAACATTTATTGGATTTTCCGCTGACAGCTACATCTTTCACAAAATTACACATATAATTTCCTATCCTAAAAATAAATAATTGAAAATTGTTTACTTTTAATAAATTAATAGAAGGGCTATGAGCTTGTTCGGCTACGAGCCGAACAAGAGATCTTCTATTGTTCGGCTCGATTCTATTAATTTATTATTGTTAATTTGTTCGTTTACTTTTGCCATCTGCAACATATTTACGGATGACACTGTATTTTATCACATTATTGTATCCATCTAATGTTCTTACAAATATCTATATGAAAAGATTTATGGATGATAAATTTCTTGGATTTCGGCAAATTCAACATGGGATATCCGTAGAAGACGTTTCAGATACTATATATGTGTACATGTCATACTATAGAGTCTGCCAGGGTTTCTTAACGGAAGCACAAGAAAGCAGTAGCATTTGCCAAATTCTCCGTTTGCTTCTTGGTACGTAACTTCGTGTAAATGATCATCGCAATATATCAGTACCGTATTTTCTTTTGCTCAATAATACGGACATTAAGCACAATATATTTTAGTATAATGTTTACATATGGTAATATTAATAGATGCGTATAATATACGTATTAACTTATTAGTGAGAAAATTGCAACAGTAACTGAAGCACATTATACATTGCTAAATTATTGGGTTGGCAAGAAAGTAATTGCGTTTTTTTTTAAAAGACAGCTGAAGCCAATTTTTTTGTATAACGAAATAACTTTTATTCAGTGATATATTGTCCATTATTATTAATGATCTTTTGCCATTTTTCTGGTAGCTTCATAATCCCTTGTTCATAAAATTTTTGATCCTTATCGGCAAAAAACCTAACTAAGTACGATTTGACATCATCATCATTGGTGAAAGTTTTTCCATTCAAAGAGTTTTGCAATGATCGAAATAAATAGTCCGAGGGTGCAAGGTCAGGTGAGTATGGCGGATGTAGCAATACATCCCAACTAAGGTCCAATAATTTTTGCCGCATGGCCAAAGATGTGTGTGATCTTGCATTGTCATGATAAAAGACGGTTCCTTTGCGATTCGCTAACTCTGGTCGTTTTTCTTTGATTGCTTCCTCCAGTTTCATTAGTTGTTGGCAGTAGACATCTGAATTAATCGTTTGGTTCCTTGGAAACAGCTCAAAATACACCTTTGAAATCCCACCAAATTGACAGCATTATCTTTTTTTGATGCAGTTCAGCTTTCGATGAGGTTTGTGCTGGTTCATTAGACCATGATCGTTTTTGATTGGTGATTGTTATTATAGACGATCCATTTTTCATCATCCGTAATAATTCGCTTCAAGAAAGGATCGATTTGCGTTTGAGATCGCAAATCGCAAATGTTGATTCGTTGTGTTAAGTGAATTTCTTTCAATTCATGAGGAACCCAAATATCGAGCTTCTTAACAACTCTAAAACATTTCAAGTGATTTTCAATTGTTGTGTGTGATACATTTAACCTCTCTGCTATCTCCCGCACACTTATATAACGATCCGATTCAATTATGGGTTTGATTTGGTCATCATCAGTAGGTCGACCGGAACGTTAGTTATTTTTGAGTGAAAAATCTTCAGAACGAAATCTGGCAAACCAATTTTGACACTGTCGTTCTTTTAAGGCTTCATCACCATACACAGCACGTAACTCCTTATGAGCTTCTGATGCTTTCATTCCTTTTCGAAAACGAAACTTTGACACTTTGAAACGTCAAAGTACCAAAAACTTCAATCAACACCATCTACCAGGAAAAACCGCAATTACTTTCTTGCCAACCCAATATATTTAACTTCAGTAAAAAGATATTTCAAGATTTCTTATTATTTTCTTATTACTTCTTGTTAGCTAATTTCATTTATATTTATTCGTTTCCATTCTTGTATACTATCTGCATTAATCATGTAAATATGCAAATATTTATTTTTCTTATTTGTTTAGCTATCGATAAAAAAATACGCTCCTTTTCGCATATACAATTATCTACGTCTACTAGCATTTCTGATACAGAAACCACGATGTACGGCTGGTACAGTTAAAATGACAAACCATGTTAGCTTTGCAAATATCACTGTGACGGCAAATATCCATTAATCGAAATATACTGTGTAAATAACAAACAATTAATCCTTCGATAACTGGAAATATATTAATATCACTGATAACACACAAAGAAATCTAAGGTATCTACATAATCATTTATTTTTCTGAATGTGCATTTACTATTTATATGAGCAGTTTATACGAAAAAATATGCTTTATCAAAATAATCATGTTTTTCTCTAAATACTAATCTAATTGTAATTCCACAAATGATCTTTATTTTTATACGATTTTTTAACCTTAAAGAATAAACAATTTATTCAAATAAATTAATCATAGTTTATTTTTTTTATTAAAGTAAAATCGTACATATGTGAGAAAAATGTCTCGTCAAATTAAATCTTCCTATTTTTGAAACATTCGGAGAAAAGCTAATGTTCAAATCAAAGTGCTAAAAAATTAAGGGAATGCTGGAGTGACCAAATTATCACATTACAGTCATGTATAAAAATCTTCGAATTGACTGAACGAAATCAAAAATCCTTTTATAGGATTAAAGTAAACGCAAAATTGTACTAAAATCGAAAAAAGTTAAAAAAATTTTTAACATTCTTTCGATTTTAGTATAAAATCCACTGCACCTTCTAATTTTGCGTCTACTTTAATCCTATAAAAGGATTTTTTATTCCGTTCAATTAATTCGAAGATTTTTATACGACTGTAATGTAATAATTTGGTCACGCCAGCCCCCTTATGTGCATCTTCTTAAGTGCAGTATTTAATTTTCGTCTTTTAAACAAACACATTTTGAAATAAAATTTGACTGTAAATAATTAGTTATTCAGTTTAATTATATTAGAATTTTGTCTTTAAATCCTTCTACTCAAAGAGTCAATTGTTATTTTATCGTTTAAGGTATTTCGGTAAAACATTGAAGATGAACGCTCAAATTTACGCAATCTAGTAATTTTTTAACGATTTAATATAGCAAAGACATCAAAGACACTTCAAGCAAAGATCAAACAAAATCGTTCCGAGCATCTTCTGTGAAGGTAATAATCAAAATTCATTTTTCCTTTACTTTGATTTCAAAAAGTTCTACCTCTGAAGTTTATCACACTTTTAAAACGTGTCCTGAAAATAAGCAGCTACATACGATACGTGCTGCGGTTTGGTCTCTCTACTGAAATTTTGTACATGCAAAAAAGCGCATTCGCAAAAGAAGCTTTTTTGCACGTTTGTATAAACATTTTTATAAATTTAACGAGATGGATCTTCAAAATATTTAAATTAATCTTTTATGTCAATCTTTCTTTATTATATTTTATGATAAAATTTTATTAACAATTTTTATATTTAAAATTGGGAAAAAGACGTCGAACCTATTATTTTAAACTAAATAATATAATAGACATGTAGACATATATTTAAACTTTCATTAGTATTAAAATTCCTTTAAAAAATAGAAATTTGATTGCGCTCCACTGCAAATTCCGATAACATGAATTTCGTAACACGATATTAATGGTTGTGCTCGCGTGTAGCTATTGCGAAGAAAGTGTGACCATTGCGCTTCGTTTCATGAGTCATTTGTCCCATGACGAGTACTTCGTCAGAATGCAGAATTCGCATAATGTAAATGGTAGGACGTCACTTAACCGAATAGCTTTATTTATTCATTTCTATCGTAACGCAAGCGGGTGCATGCATCGTATCAGGCAAAAGTGGAAGAAGGTATGAGCGCGCTGTGAGGAGAAAGGGATGGCTGTAGATAGTAAGGATGCGAAGATGCGACGACAACGAGGCTGGATACGGGGGACGGATGTGATATATCTACGACGAGTCGACTTGATTAATTGTATATTTATGTATCAGCCCACTTAACCGAGCCGGTAGCTTTCTTCGCAAGCCCCGACCTGCCTTTCGTGGACCCCCGGCCTTTGTGCGACGTGGAGTTCCGCCTTGTCTTAACGTTGAAATAATGCAGGCGAAATAAGGTCGGCTAAAATGTTTAGAGAACTAAGCGCGGTACCGGACCTTAAATCACCGCGCGACGACGTCTCCCTTTTCTCTCCTGCTCGCTCACAACCTTTTCCATCTTCCTCTCCCATCGCCACTTCTCTCTGCTTCTCTTTCTCTGGCTCCTTCGCCATCTCTCTTGTCCTTGCTCTTCTTTGTTTCTGCACAACCATCTCGTTCCACCATGTCTTCCCTCGCAACCTCGAGACCGATTCGAACTTTAAAAAGCTTCACGAGTCCCGAGCGTAAACTTCCCCGTTCTTGATTCGTGACGCATTAGCGGCTGGATACAAAAATTAATTAAGGACGGCGTTTTGCGCAGTAAATCGACATTAAAATTCTTTTCATCATTATATTGACTGTTACACCTATCACTAAGGTGTTTTATGTTCTAATAATTAGAAAACGTATGAAAACAAAGGTTCGATTTTACGTGTAAATTATTATATACCTATATATAAAGTATATTAACTGTTATTTCGAAATTCTATTGTAATATGTACTGCATTATTCAAATTTGATAATTAATTTTATAAATTTAATATTATGACTATTATAAATCACATACTTATAACATTCGTATAATTTTAAAACGGTTTTTATTTTAATCATTGATAATATGAATTATTACAGTAAAATTGTTTCTATTTGATTGTAATATATATAATTAAATCAACAGTAATAAATAAATTATACATTTTTCTTTGAAAAAAAGAAAAAAAACAAACAGAATTATTAATTCAATTGAAATATAAAACATTTCAATTGAAATATAAAACATTCAATATGAAATAAAAAACATCATTTTGTAATTGTGTATTATTTTAAAATTTACCTTGAAAGATCGGTATAAAATGATGATTATTGCGTTTCACGATAACGTTTTCATGATGTGCGAGAAAAAAGATTTCGGTGTAAAATTTAGAATTATCTTACAATAGTTTTCGGAGTTTCCGAGTGGGATACGTTCGGAAAAGAAATTCCGGAGAAGATTACGAAAACCGTTTTGGAACGAACGGAATCATTGTGCTTCTTCGAGCTCGCGAGGATATCCACGGAGAAAAGGGATTCCACTGTGGACTACTGAGAAGAAGGTACTAGATTGCAGCGTGGCACGCGTCGCTTAGCGCGAATTCCAGAACGGACGAAGAACGAGGGGAAGTGAGTCGGATAGCAAACGAATCGTTTAGGATTCCACGCGGTATCTTTCAACTTTCTCGTTCAGTCTCTGCTTCTCTCGAGAAAACAGTCTTGTCGCGCTTGCAGGATTTATAAGTCATCCCGTTCTTCGCGTCGTATTATTGAAGACGATGAATTCCGCGAATATCGTCTCTAGCGCTATTACTGCATAGATGAAGACGACGTAATGAAATTTTATGTGATTTTGCTATAATTTATTTGATTGACTCAAAATTATTAGGTAATATAAAGATCTAAGATATATATGCTATAATTGTGTGTGTGAATAAATATTTCAATATACGTTTTATAAAGGTAATTCTATGAAGTACTTAGCTTGTAAAAAGAATAAATAGCAACTAGTCACCTTTGAAGAGCAGCAAATTTACGTTACCTTTTATAAGTAACGCTTCAAGTTTACTTTATTCTAGCTTTAGCAAACTTCCTTCATCTTGACTTTCATAATTTCCAGATGAGTTAATTACCGTCTACTTGTGTACACTTCTAGCAGATCTTAATTCGCTCTAGATTTACTTGCGCAATTTGATAATACCAAGCAGCAATGTATATGCATGCAAAAATATTTTATTTGATCAACACAGTTATAAGTTCTTCCACGTGCTAATATTTTCGTTTATTGTTATGAATGATTGTAAGTAAGTGCTGATCTCTGCCTGCATTTAACGTGTTATATCTAGAGAGATTGTGAATTCTAGAAGAATTTTCACTTATAATTCAATAAATGTATTCAGTTTAATATTATTAACGAAACCTTTATTTTTTATGCATTCTTTAATTATACCTTTTGCAAGTGAATTTTCGAAAATTTGCTATTTAATTTAATCAATCGTTTATAAATTTATATGTTGATAATAAACAATCTTGATAATAGTTTCTATAAAATCAAAGTAGTTTATATAAAAAATACAGTAAGAGAGACTTCAAAAAATACTTTTAAAAAAATAAGAGTAATAATTAACGAAATTTAGACAAAAAAGTATGTTTTTATAAACTAATTTATTTAAATAATTTATTATTAATATAATTATTCTTATCGTAATTGTTTGGGAAAGATATAGGAAAAATTAGTTAATCGAATATAAATTTTATTGTAATTTATATATATAAATTATATAATTTGATATTCCATTAATCAAAGAACGTGAAGGTATACAATATAAAATCGTTTTTTTTTTACGCTAATGGATATTTCCCGTCATTGCATTTTTCACGTTTGTATAATAAATAAGAACACAATTGCGTGCTGAATGTATTATTTACGTTTTCAGAAATATCATTTACCGGCGAGTATTTTATGATGAAATATTTCATGAGGCAGAAGAGTTATCGTAAAACCAGAAGAGCATCTGCACATTATGGATTACGAATCCACATACATAGAAATAGCTACAATTTCAAGTTATTAATTATGCGACTCTAACTCGCAGTTAATGGTAATGAATCTGTTATTGTGAATTCTGTACGTAAATTATAAGCAATGTAGTGTACTCTTGTATTCAGATATTAAAATGTTTTACAGTGAATATAACAGCTGCATGTTAATTATTACAATACATCTGATATGTACGTTTTATCTGTATTAATGGGTATTATAAATGATACTAAACGTTAAGACAAATTTAAAAAATTGTTTTGTGAAAAGGTAAATTCAATAAAATTGTCAACAAATCTGCAATGAGAATGCAATCAGTAAACGGTTAATCGACGATTGCATTAAAACAAATTGTTTAAGTTGTAGCAATTTCGGATCCCCGATGGCTAATATCCGGATAATGAAACGAGGTGCCTTCGTTTCATCGGATTCAAGGAGGGTGAGAACAGAGAGATAGAATAAGGGCGTCAAGACGAAGAAGGTAAGGAAAATGTGAAGTCAGTCGTGACGAAAAGTGACTAATAAAACAATATAAAAGTATTAAAAAATAATTTTTGTTATAAACAATTAAAATGTTAATTATATATCAAGTAATATAATATATATATATATATATTATACAAACGTATCATAAGGTAATGATCGGGATACTAATATTAAATAATGCAATAAGAAAATTTTATTTAATAATATTTAATAATCTCTCCTCATAGTATTAACAATTTCCAGACATATGGAGTTATTTATTATTTCATGTATTTTACGTACTTTATAATCCAGTCCCTATAAATATTTTTAATACAATTATAAAAATTTGTATCGCGCTTTCTTTTTCTTAAACATTTTTATATATATTTTACATAGTTCAGTGTGTGTGTGCGTGTAACATTTTGTATATTTTTTTAGTTAATTAAAAAAGTAAGAAAGAAAATTTTGAACTTATTAATGAGTAAAGACTTATAAATTTGAATTTTAAAACGAATATTAGCAAGTCTAATATTTAATTAAAAAGGAAAACAATCCTCCAGCATCTTCGAATAGCAAAAAAAATATGTCGAAAGCATTATTCATTAAGTGGCAAACAGTGGAATCGGAATCGTACTTCGAAACTGCATATTGCAAAACGTGGTTGAGGCGACTCTTGTAAGTATACTTGACTTAATTTTCATTCACGGGGCATTCCATGCCGGCAGGAATTTCAAACCATTAAGCATTCGCTATCTTTCGGCGAGTTCTCCTTGCGTAACATAAAGGGAACGCTTATAATCGTGGTCTACGATAGTTAAATGCGATAGTTAGACTGTACGCACCCTCTCGCACCTATCTACTTTCTTTTGTGCCTCTACTACCCCTTTAGAACGGGATTTCCTTCTCAACGGTTCACCGAAACCCTCCCACCTCCCAACGCCAAACCGCCTACCAACACCCCTCTCACCATCCTCGTGTCAGAATTATTCCGTATAATTATATTCGTTTCGGAACGACACCCTCGGGGCTCGAAATTGAAATTAAGCTTTCTTGCTTTTACACGGACTGGAGAGAGAGAGAGAGAGGGAAAGAATGAAGGACAGAAAGAGATGAGCGGATACGAAGATGGAGAGAGATCGTGCAGCAAAAGCAGTGGGAGAGATTTCTCTCGCGTCTTCTCCGCGACGAGCCGACTATGGTTTCCTGTAGCCGCGAGCTAAGGCTCCGCTCCTTGCCCTTAGCTCCTGTTTTTCCGCTTGCCCTACCCCCAAATCCGCACGTCTTAATCTTCCCTGGAATTTCGGCGCTCTCCCTCCGGCTATGCAAAGGACTTTACCGAGGGGTCGACCGTTCGTCATGCTCTTCTACGTATTCAGAAATAAGATGTCTATATTACGTACCCAATTTCGTATTTTCCGCTGTGAATTTTGATCGTGCGATCAGCGATTTCATAGACTTATCCGTGATTTCGCGAGCATATTATCTGAGTCATATAATGCTATGTTAAATTAATATGATGATCTAAACTTTATGTATTGCATCTCCACAAGAAAAGTGATACAAGTAATAAATGTTAAATTGTTCAGGAGAGAAAAAAAATTGCGTAAAATTAATTATTTATTACTGCAGTATTAAATATAAGTTAACTTAGAGTTAATTATAAATTGCTTGTTTCAAATTTTACTTTAGTTCTCTAAAAATAATACATGTAGATAGTTATATTAATTTTGTCCCTACTTTGATTTCTATTACAATTTTCCCGTTTTCAATTCTTTTCTATTTTTTATTTGAATTTAATTTATATCACTTTTGCTGATTAAAGGTCAATGTACTCATATTAACACAATCCGCATATAATAATAAATTTGAAAAATTTTAACTTGTGTTTTCTTACGACAGTGCGATATACGTATGTAATCGCACTATTCAGTAATTAATAAATATGACATATAGCTGTTAATTTATTATTAAAATCTGTTAATTATTTCAAGTAAATCGCGTAATGTTTAAGCATTAATAATTTTAAATTTTCTAACCTTATACTTGATCAATTTATCAAGTTTATTGACTAAGGGATTATCTGTACATTCGTCTACTTATTATTAATAAATCGTGTTCATGTATTGTTTGAGATGATCATTGGATTTTGAAGTGAACAAATATACTCAAATAGTTCCCAAACTTTTTACTACGGTAATTTTCTTATTTTTCTTTCGACAGTCTTCCCCTTTGATTGCCTCGCTTCTTTCGCTCGGCTTCTAGCAAAACACGTTTAAGCTCGCAATTATTTAAGGTAGTTCACGGTTTCGTACTGCAAAACAAGACCGCGGAGACAGAAACTAGTAGCGGGAAACTGGCGACTGTTGCTGTTACTTCTTGCTGATCCTATTTTATCGTGGTATATTGTTGCATGCTGTACTAATGTCATGCGGTTATGAAGGATAGAATGCCATAACTTTGAGCGCGCTTTAACGTTACCTTAAACTCGTTACTTACTTTATTACGGTGATTTGAATATAATAGGATCACTAAAATTAAATAAATTGATAATATTAATTACATACAAACGTTTTTCTTCTTTCTTAAAAATTGTATAACTATAATATATAATATAACTTGTCTTATTACGGAATGCGGAAATTAATAATGCTCAATTGGTAGAATAATATTCGCATACTCATTTTACAGAATAATTATAGTAATAAATATATAATTTGTGAAACAATTTGTATACTCATTATGTCGTAATAATTAATTAATAATTAATATACATAACGTAAAATAATATCTGTTCTTCGTAATTGTTTCACATTCATGACTTACACTTTTATTGTCCACAATTATAATTAATTAGAAATTATGAAAGTTGTACACAAGAGATTATTATTAAATGCAAAAGAGATTTTTACTTCTCGTTGCATATTGACTAAATGGTGAGAGATTTGTAGCATTGGCATAGGTTGCAATTTGTTTTCAATGAACACGACTATGGCTTCCTGCTGATCAGCAGAAATTAGCATAGCCAATTTATGTTGGTCTATAAATAACATGTTTATCGTTATAATTTATGTGCATCGCGATGTGCCCTATCGACATTTACGCAAAGCGAGTTTTAGATCAGAAAAAGATGAATGTATTTTATCCCGCATTGTAAAAGTACATATTAAAATATTTTGACCAAATTTTACATCTAGAACTTTAAATCTAGATTTCTAGAAATCTACTGAATTATTTAAAGATACTCTGCTAATCAATTCTTAAGAATACATTTTTTTTCTCATTTTTATTAAAATGCGGAATGTATTAATTTATTAATATCTTTTCCGATATATCCTTATTGATTTAAAAAAATAAAGTCAGTTAATATCCATATTAAAAATTGTTAAAATATAGTTATTTTAATGAAATCGTTAAATATATAGCTCAAATTCGCATCAGCAACGAATCAGGAATGAAGATAAAATCGCAATATGTATTACTGTTTTTCACCGCATGCATCAGCAATTGATAAAATCAAATGTTGATAAGATTTTATGCATAAATCCCATATATCAATTGAATACATGTTAACATGTTATATTTATAGATTTAGAAACATTGTGTAAGTTTATTAAATATGTGTTATTTGATTAATGTATATTTTTATAAAGATTTTTAGGCGAAAATTACATTACATATTTGCACAATATTATGTTCGCAATCAACTTATTCACGTATTGATATTAATACAAATACACATTCAGTATGTTAATCATTACATGCCTGCAAAATTCTCCTGAGAGAGGAGATAAAATATGTGTTCCATCAGAAAGTTCATAAATGGAGGCGTATGAGTTCTATACTCCTTTATAGCGGACCTATAGAAAGTTATACTATGTTCGTTGTCAAGTTAGAACGCTTTCGTCCGGAAAGCGATCTGTCGTATCTATCAGGAATATACCATGAGAGACCGCGTATAATGGCCGAAAAGACCTGGTTAACTGCAAAATTGTGCCGCGGTCTCTCGTGGAATTGCCGTTGACTCGCGTTTACGCACAATCGATGCATCTCCATCCCTCAGCTCGCTGTCGCCTCTGCGTGTTCGTAATTGCACACGCAACCACGATGTACGTGAGTGCGTTTGGAAAATACAAGTGAGAGAGAGAGAGAGAGAAGAGGGAGGGGCAAGAGGAAGAGAGACCATACGAGGAGAGGCAGATAGGTTGCGTGGACCGAGCTTTCTCTCACGTACGAGTGCGAGCGATGCAAGCGAAATAGGAGCGTACGATATGCAGCCATTTGCATACATATAGGGTCATTATAAATATACCGACTCCCTACAGCCGTGTCTCTCCATCGTCCAGCCCATCAGGAGCAGAGGCCGCTCGCGAACTGTCCGATTGCTCCGCTTATCCGTTATTGCGCCCGTCGCCTTTGCTGTCACCACCTCTGCGCTTCGGGACGTTCCCAGGTCTCGACGGTCGTTCCGGCTCTGAACAAGCGTTTTTCATGGATATTATAGCGGCTGCGGTACTTCCCTGCGCGAAACACATCCGGCGAGATTGCACGGCACACCGGCTGAAGTGTTAATTACGGCGTTATCGCCACCAGAAGCCACGTTTGTTTGTTGTGCATTTCTTGGTGAATTTCGTGGCAATATCGTTGCGAAATGTTCTGCATGATATTCTCGCAGAATATCCGGTAGAAAACTTAAATATCGATACAAAAGCTATACAGATTAATTATTTTATAAGAGATTATTAAATTTGATTTTGTTATATGTGATTAATTGCTGACTTCTGTTTCTTAATAATTTCTAGTATAAAAAATAAAGAAAAGAATAAAAAGAAAAAAAAATTATAAATTAATGTATTTTGTCAAATGACATTTCAAATATTTTGTGTTTGTGACAAGTTATCCCAAATAAAAAGTTTCATAGAAATAAGTCGAATTTCGCGATGTATACATAATCTTTAGCATTTTCTATTATATTGTTGGCATTGTATCGATTGTAACAGAAAAAAATACCTTGGCAATGCAGAAGTGTAAACACACGTGTTGCCGTGTGGCGAATGCACGCACGCGATACGTCGCCCTCGATTATCCGCAGCTCGGCAAAGTCGATAAGGGCATTCCATGCAAAAGCGATAAGTGGAAATCGCTTTGGCCATCGTGCAGAAAAAAAACGAATCACAAAGCATTGACAAACGGATGTAACTATTGCGCTCGCATGACATGTGAAAGACCTCCTAATGGTACGTCTACCTCCGCATATTATCGCGGCCTTTGGGAGACGCGGAAAAATATCTCGACGCCGAGCGACCATAATCTTGCAACGGCTGCGTTATAACGCGAACGATGCTACGAGCGGGCTGCTTGCACGGGTGCATCCCATTAACATATTCACCAGCAACGAGTAGTAAACTCTTTTCTCCGCGTACGCGGGCACGAAACGGCGCTATAAATGGTACGTTGATGGGTTTGCGCCGAGCGCGTCAACGCTTGCGCCCCGAGTTAGGGGTAGATGCGCATTACAAATGCTAATGGGGAGCGCATAGTAGATGTTCCGCATAGAATACATTACCGTCTCGTTCCTCAGTCATTAGCCACGAAAATACGAAATTTCCTGGGTGCACACAGTGTGTACACCATATCTATCGTACTCGCGAGCCTGCTCGTTGATGGCGACCCAATGGAAGACCGCCGACCGCGGGCGCTTTGAATTATAGATGAGTCGCGAATCGCATTTAAAGTCTTTACAATTGTCGACTTTGCCTTCGTTGATCCGCATCACTATTCTCATTTGCTTCTTAATGGTAATGGAAATTTGATTAGACAGAGTATTTTGATAGAGAAAATATGTTTTACATATTATGTTTTTATTTTTAAAACATGTATATAATAAAGCTAGTAAAATAATAAATTTTTAGTACAAAAAAAAACAAATTCTTCTTCTAAATTTATCTATTTACGTAAAAAACATTTTAAGAATTTTGTGTAAGTAATAGCATAAAAGTTTCATGGTAAGTTATCTATTCTTTATATATCGTTTTAATAATTACATTGCATAGTATATGAATTTGGATTGTGAATAGTTGAATACATATTATACATATTATCCTATTTCTATCATAATTATAGAACAATTATCTCATTCGTGAACAGTTAATAAATGTTCTAGAAAAAAATATCAGTAATTATTAGTTTTGAAAAGATGAAATTTTCAGCAGCATAGACGATAAACGCTGTGAGATTACTGAGGATGGTCTGATGGGAATTTATTGATGAATTAATTACAAGCATGTGCGTGATTCCTTCTACGACGATAACCGCCAGCAATTTTTAATTAACACGTACGACAAAGGGAGCCAAATGACCAGTACTGATCGATTCATCGGGGCGCTAACCACATTCCTTTGGTTACACTTCTCTCTTAGCAAACTAACACAAAAGAGAAAAATATTCACACCATCAAAAATTTTTATGACAGAATAACGTAGAGCAGATTGGTTGTCACAGTTTTTCAAAAATGATTTTTAGAAAAAAATGGATGTAAAATTTTGAAACATTATATACGTTATATAACATAATTACATTCCTTAGGTATTGAGAGAAAAATATTACTTTTAAATATATCATCGTACAAATAAGTAATTTAATTTTAATTAAATCACAAAAATGTGACAATTAACCCCATACTCAGAGTTGATTGTCACATGTTCCAGGATTAATAGTAATACATTTTTTATGGATAATAACACATACAAAAATTGCAGTTTTTATTTTAATGTCAATTCATATTTTTAAAAAATAATAGTAATTATGTTATTTTGTTATAAGTTTAATAGTTATTTTAATCATAAAATACGTAATTTGGTTTTCAGCTTTTGTACTACTCATAGTTTCTATATGAAAAATGAAAGAACATATATGTTTATATAAAATATTATATTTTTGTAAACATATTTTTCTAAAAAGGAGCCGATCTAAAGAGATTAAAATTGATTACCTAATCCTGGCTCATTTTGGACGACCTACCTCACATGGTCGTTTTTAGTAAACGAGATTGTATTCACAAACTTTGTCAGAATAATAATTTAACTGTAGTAAAAATTTTCTAAGACGTACTATTTTCTGTAATTACAAGGAATCGCGATTGATAATGCTAAAAACTTATCAGACAGCAAAATAGGAGATAAGGAAAATTTACTCACAACTTCATTTTCTTAAAAGTTGTTCTAAATAATATATATAATGCTTTTGGTGCAAAGCTTTTTACACGACAAATTAATATTATCAATTTATCAATTTATAGTAAAAAAAAAAGAGATTTTTATGCCATATTGAATCATAAGCATTTTAATTGACGATCAACCTCTTACGACCCGGTCGCGGTCTCCCCTCCTGTACTTATTACTAAATACTTTTTATTTTTTAAATATCTTATTGCATTTTACCCGTAATCAATATAAAAATAGCAGATTTTGAAATTAAGACTACAACATAACAGAAATTTCATTATTGTGTAATAAATAGATATTTAATCATCCATTTTCCGACATGGATAACTCAGAAACACAGCGTAATATAAGTCAATCTGGAAAGACAGAATCCATGCCATGTTAGAAAAGCAAGAAATCGAGCCGAACGCCAAAAAACAACAAGATATACATGACGACATCAGTAACGGAAGTAACGGTAACTGTTTCCGCACGAGAAACAGCGCTCTGCGCGCCCTCAGTCTCGGGATCGTCTGACCTACCCTCTCTTCTACCACTTCGAACGAAGGAAGGAACGAGCCAGACTCCTACCCTCTGCCACCCACTCGCCCCTCCAGCCTGACAGACCACCCCTCCAGTTACCGCTGCCGCCGCCGCCGCTGCCGCTGCCGCCGCCGTCGTCGCCACCACCACCGCGATACATTGCGATACAGGGTTCTTGTCTCCACGCTGCCTACCTACGTGCAGGACCAGCGCTTCACCAAATCCATAGTCCATTACATCCTAGTCTACGAGACGCCGTCACACTAGCACCCTATATCCGTCTGTTCATCCGCCATTATCATTTTTTTATCCATCGCTCGTAACTCGCGCCGTGACACTTTTTTCCTCACCGTCACGCCAATACCTACAATCGCCGGCCGCATAAACACAACACCATATCAGGACGCACGCGTACAAACAACCACGCTTACGAACCGGTACGCGTTCCCCCCGTCGTTCTTCGGCGCCCGTTCGAGAGACACCTGAAAACGGAAAGACGTTCGCGAAAGTGACGTTTTTCAGCAGTGCGTGACAAGTTCGACGATTGTGACAGGTGCTCCGAGTGCGTATGTTTAAGTGATTATTTTAGTGCAAGGGGTAACGTGAAATCTTTCCAGAAATACGCCTCAACAAATTATAATCTGCCCGCAGAATGGTGCTCGTGTCCGACGGCCAAACGTCTTTTATGGCCTAGCAAAGAATATAAAGATTTGTGAGATTTCAAGCGACATTATCGATCTGAAATCTATTAATTAACGTTAATTTGATTAGCACGCTAAAATTATTTAAATTATTTTAATCGTTGTGCGAGATAGGAAAATTATATTCAAAATAAATTTCACTTAGATATCTGGTGACGAATCCCGGTATATCAAGACCGATTTATTTTATGTCCTTAGAAATTGAATAATAAAAGCTGATTGATATCTGGTTTGTATCTATCGAGATAAAAGGATATTTTGAAGCAGCTGCGACGAACTCTAGATAATTCGATTGACAGGATAAGCGCGCACCTGATACCCTACGCAGTCTCTCGTACATCTCGATTTCTTCTCACCGTTTAATCGACTTACTCACCGAATCGTGTTTTATCCTTTTGTCTTGATTACTTGCTCGTATATCTCGCCGCAACACGATTAAGTTTCTAAGAGCACAAGCGACGTTTATCCAATTCCAACACATTGTCCTAGAAGTGAAAATGATCTTTATATGAACAGACGCTCCCTCGTTGCTACCAACTTCCGTGTTAACATATAAATAAACATCAGCTTGATATTCCGGGAATTTGCGTGTTTGCGACGCGCGTTGTCTACTTAAGATTCACGGCGTTGAGATTTCATAAAAACTTCCGGCTCGGTATTGACAACGAAACGCAGGGTGAAAGTAGTTGAACTCAAGCTAGTACGAGCCACGTGAAACTGGTCGCTACCTCGCCGGGCCATACAGATCCTGGAGGCTTGAAAGCCCCTGATTTCCCGCGCACAGCAAGAGCGAAGCACACACAACCACCCCAACCAACCAACCGACGAGTCGACCCACCGCCACCAACCCCTACACACAACAACCCAACGAAGCATCCCCCACTCTGAATCGCACAACAGCCTGAACGGAAGTGCTAGTCAGTCGGCGAGCGACCTTCCAACATTACGGGTTAGGTTCCCTCTTTTTCCACCCGTCGTGTCTTTAACCTCATTTGTACGATCGCGAGGACCGGCCGCTTTGTTTGATTTACCCGTGAAGGAAATAGAGAAAGTCGCCGCAATTAAGGGTGTTGATCCTCTTACAAAGATCGAAAGTAACCGCCGCTTTTTATTTCATATGTCATTTGCGCGGCAATAACGTTTAATCAGATTTCTATAGTCCATACCTGTCATACATGAAAGATATTTAAAGCAGCGTTAACAAGAATAAAAGAAGGTGCTATTTGAACGATCAGTGATTATCGTTCTTCCAATTGTGCGTGTACCGCGAACCTCGTGTCTTTTTCCGCAATGCGTTCGTAAGCTAAAACCTTTGTGCGACGCGTGCGATTGCGAGTGTTGTTCACCATAGTCTAGTCATCATCAGGAAGATTTTGATAGGTTTTAATAACAAATAACATGCAATTGCAAGTTGCGAGATACATGCAGTAGACACACGTGCTGCAGTATCTTCAATCATAAAGAAGAAACACACGTTTTATGACTTATATTGCCGAATCAACTGACACAAGGGCTCCCAAACAGATTGCTCCGTTACAGATCCGAACCAATTGCTGAGACTGAAACACATGCTCTGCTGACTAGGAAGACATCGTCAGTTTACCGGTTTATATACAATACGATGAAACGTGTTCAACAATTGTACTATCACAAATATAATTGAGCCCATTCTCATTCTTGAAGCCCATTCTTTATAATTTAATACTTAATTATTGTTAATACGATGGTTTATCCTGAGTATTCACTTTAAAAGAAAGAAGAAATTATTTTGACAAGAAAATATATTGCAAACTTTTCTAATTGCGGTGACGTACACACAAAAACAAATGTTTTATGATCCACAACCATACCGGCACTCCTACTAATACAGATTATCCAAGTCGACCACGTGGCCGTGAAGTGACTGTCGACTGCGCCAAGAGTATGCGGTAAACACATTCCACAGGACAAAATTCGATAAAATCTAGTATATTCTTCAAAACATTTCCTAGAAAATTGTGACAAACGTAAAAGGCAGTTTTCAACACGATAGTGTCGTTTTGTGGTAAACAGCGGTGCTAACAGAGTTTAAAAACAGAAAACATCGGTGGTTAAATTTGTTTGTTAAAACTCATCTTTTCTCGTCACAAGGCTGCAGTGAGAACTGTGATTTTTCATTAATTCGTTTAAAGTAAGCAGCCTTCTACGTGAGTGTCGGTGTTGTGATACATATTTAAAAAGCAAGTCGAAGTGAAGCGATTCAAACTTTCTCTGTTGATTGTTATCGCTTGATCCAAGAAGATTTGGAACAGATCAAGAATCAGCGTACGCCACGTGCAAGTTCAGAGTAAATCGCCCCCAGTCAACAACAAAGTAGCAAAATCCCACCCGCAGGCAATCGTGAGTTTAAAGAAGCCCAAGTTGAGGTTGTTCAGCCCGGCTCAACGATCGACGTCAACAGGACGTATCAACAAACCCCCCAACAAGGAGGGTGGGTGCAGTGGTGCAGTGGTTGCCGGAGGGCCAGCGAGCTTGGGGTGGCCTCGTCCACAGGCGCCTTGGCACCGAGCGCACCGGGCCCCGGGGCTGCGGTGGTGGGTTGCCTGGTTGGGGTGTACCCGTGTTCTCCCTCCTCCACGGGGCCCAGGGGCCCCCTAACTCATCATCTCCAGGCTATCCCGAATCAGCAACAGTCGATCGGCTGCCGTGCCTGTTGCTGCGTGCATAGCAATCACCAACCAACTTCGGTCCAGCTTACCAGCCAGCGGGGCGGTCTATCGCTGAGGGTAGCGAGGGTGGCGTCCACCACCTCCGTCCGAGCCGCCCCCTACGCCCACCCCCAGCACCAGGGGCTGGGGCAGGAGTGCAGGTAATGATAAATTATTAAACATACATTGTAGCTTCACTTCGACACGTATTACTACCCCCCTACTACTACTACCACTACTAGTACCACTACCACTACTTCTACCTCTACTACTACCACTACTACCACTACTAGTGCTACTGCTACGCTTCTACTCTGCTCGTCGTCGTCGTCGGCAGTACTTGACAAAAGTAACATAATAAAAGTAACGATACACGTAGTAACACGCCGAACTTAAGAAAAAAATAAAACAAAAAACACGGTTGATGGAGTAAAGAAAGTTACCCAAAACCAAAAACGCACGAAAAAGGTGTAGGGAGGAGACGGGGGCATTGGGTGGAGGTGGTGCGCACATCCTCGGCAGCCCGATGCTGTTCGTCCCGTTCACGGTACCCACCTTCCCTGCGACGCATCATCAGACGACTCATCCTGCGCACCAGTCGCATCATCAACAGCTGCAGGCCAACACCCAGAATCCGGTGCAGCAACCGCAGCAGCTCACCCAGTTGAATCAGCTGAGCCATCTGAATCATCAGGGCATCGTGCCGGCGACAACCAATCAGCCGACTATACACAGCACCAGCTGTTCGCCGCAGCAACAAGCAACGACACCGAATAAGGTAAAAAATTATTCGATTGCTTGATGCAGTTATATGCAAAAAGAATATTTTGAAAATATCGGAGAATATTAATTTGATGGGGGAATACATTTTGTAAAAGGTTATCATACCGCAGAAATATCATAATAATAACAGTATTGTTGAATTTCGCTTCTAATGTATACGTTAATTATATTAAACACGCACGTATGCATTAGAAAAAGAATGCTATTATAATACTAATAGCATCCAATTGCATAGAAAGAAAAATAATGGTGTATTATCATGTATAACATAATTTTCTGCACGTAAGCAAGTCCACATTAATTGAGCAAAATGCGTACTTGATTTCATAAATCTTCTGTTAATTTTCTAATGCAATAAAACGTTTTTAAGTCTTTTGATGGTTTCAGTATATCTTGTCTCATTGTACTATTACATAAATAGTACCAATAAAATTACTTACATAATTTATAAAATAATACTGCTATAGGATGACATCGATAATATACACAGTAATAGCAATAATAAAAGAAATATTACTCTCAATATTAATACCAGCTCAATATCAATATCATTTATCATTGCGTTATTAGAGTTTCATTCCATAACGCAAATATAAAAAATTTAATTTTCTCTTCTATCAAACGTAAATAATAATTGATAGTAAATAAAACAGAATTAAAACAATTAAGTAACAACTATTTGTCAGAGAGAGGGAATAAAGTATGATAACCCGTGATATATCTATATAATAATATATTCAGATCTGTTTACTAAATTACTTTTAGATAAACTATCATAAACATACGTGTCTATTTGCAATTTTTGAAAACATTCAATATTTGAAAATTGGAAGATATAGTATAATTCTAGTAGATATTTAGCAAGTATAGAATGGACGAACTGTTCCAATCAAAATAATACAATACTTATATCGCGTTTAATATCGCTCGTAACATCGATATTGCGATACAAGTTTTGAAGCTCACTAATAGATATTTATTAATATTAAGATCGACAGCCACGATCTATAATTTATATAACGAGGAGGGTTTTCCTTCTGGTCGTTTTACGGATTTGAACGACCTCTTCCTTACTGGTATCGCTTATGGTGTCGGGATTGTTTCTTCATTTTTCTCGCTCGCGCTTTCTCGCAGCCATGCGCTTTTATTATCCTGGCGTAGATTCAAGTCAATTTTCTTTAGCAAGCCATAACTCGTCGGAAGATTCTCCCGAGAAGTACGGCGACCGATGCGCCATAGTACAAGCAAGACGTCATGATGTTGGCAGAGAGAACGCGGTTTAATTCTTGAAGTCTGGCAATCCACGGGTGGTGCTTCCTTTTCCGGGGGTTCGTCTGCGTGTAGTCCCTGAAGCTGTAGCATAGTTTGAAAAGATTTTCAACCCTTTCCGCTCTTGGCGTCGACACGCCAATGAAGAGGAAATATGTATTCCGCGAGTTATTAATTATAATGTGCTGGATTAAGAGAATTTCTACGTAATATAGATTTTTTTACAAAACTCAATATTAATTTATAATATCTATTAATTAATTGTCCAAGAGAATTGAAAAAATTAGTTTTATATTATTTTCACACATACGTTTTCTAAAAATATAAACTAAAAATATATTAACTTTGCGAAATGGTAATTGGAGAAATGTAAAATTAAATTTCAAACAAAACATGTATTATATAAAAAGACAGTTTTTATGTTTAAAAAAAATCTCGTTATGTGAAATTTTGTTGAGTGATATAGAAAGATTGATAGGTCCAATGAAAACGTTTATATATGTATTTAACGTGTGCTACGTGAAACGTTTGATCAATAAACGATGTGTGAAGTGACTCTTACGTCACTCTATGCATATTACGTTGAATATGCTATACATCTATTTCCATTATGCCGCATGTAAGTACGTGTCGTGTAATGCACGTGAAAATGTCGCTGACTTAATATACGTAGCAAAAGTCCAACACAGATGCACTATTACGAGCAACGTTTACGCATTACATATGTGTATATGTACTATATAATTTACATAACGGTAATGTATACTCTGTTGTATACATATATGGTGTTATATATGCGCGAGCCACGACATCCGTATGTATTACAAATTCGGAGTGTCTACACGTGACTGTAAAATGTGTATTCACGTTCTGTGTACACCGCTTCTTGAACTGCACGTATAAATTTCTATAAGCTAGAATACCTGAATGTGCTCAAAAGATGAAACGTTAACTTTCTACTACTTTTATTCAAGCAAAGTTAAAGGGCTTATTTTATACAGAATTTATTATGGGCTATTTTATTATTTAGAATAAATAAATTATTTTTGTGTGTTAGAATATACTGCGAATCAGTTTTTATTTTTAAATATATTTATTTTATTTTTGTTAGTACGAATAACGACACTTAATTTCTAAATCTTTATGACTATACTAATTTAAGTGCAATTAATGAGAACTCACACAATCCATTTTTAATTAAAAATCAGATAGAGAGAGAGAGAGAGAGAGAGAGAGAGAGAGAGAGAGAGAGAGAGAGAGTTATCAGCTGTAATTCTATTTTTATCCCGGATATAAAAAATGTAATTACAAACACATAGTGCAATTATATTTTTTTAATAACACATAAGAAGAAATGCGATAACACCTGTTGCCAAAAGTTTACCATGAATATTTAATCATGATTTGATAGCATTATCTTTCATTGATGTAATTTATTAAGAGGGTATTTTCCAATACGTCTCATAAATTTCAAAATATATTTACATAAAACAACATCTTGCATATAACTATCTTGTATTTCATACAGAGCTATTCTTTCTATTCACACAATGATTTCTATTAATTTCATAATACAATAAAAAGAAATATAAGCAAGATGAACGCAAATTTAAAAAAAGGTTTAAGTTGATAATTGTTACATCTACATATAAATAAATTTGTTATATTTAAATATTTGTTAATTTTACTTATCAAACGTTATTAATATCATAAACTGTTTAATTTTTTAAAATACTTTAAACAATTATATATATGTATAATATAATAAAAAAACAATCATAATTATCATGATCGAAGGAAAATTCATCAGGGGAAGTATCTCTGTAAAATAAGCGGAAGGCACTTTCTCATCCAATAAAGGGTTACAACTTCGCAGGTAGGCCTTTACGAAAGATGCGAAGTACGAAGAGCAATGAGGGGAAGTGGGGGAAAATACCAGAATTTCTAAAGCGAAGGAAATAGCTGCTAGTGGGTGGGGACGGGAGGCAGGAAGACTTTGAGAGTTGTTCGCGTAACTTTATTAATTAAAGGCCGTTAGTCCTTGTTGCTCGATACACCTTATATAGCCGCCACGGTCATGGTTCTCTCGTACAAAGAACAAGCTTCTCATCCCTTTTCCTCTCCTATGCTTCTTGGCGCCTTCGTCAACGCGCTTATTCGCGTATCGATCATCGTCACTGTCCACTATAGTAAATAGTACCTTGCGCATTATTCTTTTTTATGTATTATATTGTTGCTTTTTCCTCGCTTGCGTAAACAATCTTTCTTTTAATACATTTTAATCAATCCTTCTCTTAGCTTTATGAAACGAATCTGAAACGCATAATTATTATAATTTGTTTTCAAGTGAAATAACAATAAATCGTAATAACCATTAAACAATATAAATTATTAAATAAACAATATATTGATAATGATGTAACATAACAATATTGATACTAGAAATGTTAATTACATTTAATACAATGAAGTGATTCGAACTTTTGTTTGAATTATATGGTTTAAGTCATGTAAGTATTATTTAAATAATTAAATTATTTCATATAAGTATATTTTGTTATGGTAGTAAGTTGGAAAATTATTTGGAAACTATATAATTATTAGTTATAATTATTGCAGAATAATTCAGCGGCACAAGTAGAAAAACTGCATTTCTGAGAATATTTGTAGAAATTTTCAATTAAAAATTGTCTAAAATGTTTCATTTTCACGTAGTAATAACAATATTTCTACGTTTTCAAAAAGATTGGACGCTAGTCTGTACAGTTTTTGTATTGATTTACTAATTTGTTTTTATTATAATTGATGAATGTAAAGCTTTCAAAAGAAAAACTGTTGTAGAACTCTTTTAAAAGTTACAATTTTGTGATTACAAAACTTTTTATTGGTGCCAAATTGTTTTTTGATTAGTGATATTTTCATCGTTCATACGTTTTGCCGTACAGAAAAGATAAAATATGGGCTGTGCGTATTATTTTTTTATCTACGTTGCTTTCTTTTCAGTTTTCCTTCTCACGTGTGATCAAATGTACAGTTACATCACTTATAGTGTCGTGATTCAATGTGATATCGCGTGTCCATGAAGTGTTAAACTGAAAGACAAGTACTGAGCGTTATCGAGGGTTCTTTCTATCCATATCACATAAAAGAAAAAGGCGACTCATTCGCATCACTTCATCGTCTTATGTCCTCCGTGTTGCCTCTGACGCAACAGCTCCGACATCCATCATCGTCACCATCTATTGCCGTTTTTCGCGCAAAGAAAATATCTCACGATTCCCGCACAATATCAAACCTCCTACAAATTCTTTTTACGTTGTGCAACGCTTACTTTACGTTCTAGGTTCCGTTAGCATCTGCTCCTACGCGGGAAACTTTGTGCGAGAAGATAATTATGAGTCGGCCGGCAAATGTAATGAAAAGAGTACAAAGACGTATCCAACAAAGGATAACCGGTTAGCACTTGTCATAATTAGAAAATTGCTTTTTGCATGATAAAAATGCGTTGCGGTAAAGAAGCGCAGAAGGAATTCATTATGGGGGTGTGTGGGGTTGGAATGGGCCGTGTACCTTGCCTGCCTACCTGTCTGCGTGGAGACGCGACTGAAGGGTATTGGTAGAGCCGGGTGCAGGGTGACTGGGACATTCGCGTGGATGGCGGGGACGGCCACGCGTTTTCAAGGGAAAGCGACGCGGAGGTTGCCGACGATGGCCAGGGGGTGTGCCGCACGGGGAGAAGATCAAAGCACTGGAGATGATTTCATTACGACACGCCACTCGTCTACTACGTTGAAATATCAAAAGAGTGGCGGTCTCACACAAGTATGGTAGTCGGCGACGCGGCCTGACACATTGCGTGGAAGTTTTCTGCACAATACTCTCTTCTTTGTCGGGCTAAAGAGACTGGCAAAACTCGCGGGGTGAGGGAAAAGATAATACAACGTAAAAAAAAAAAAAGAAAGTCGAGGCGCGAGACAACCCTTCGCGTTTCTGATTTCAAACTTTGCTCTATTTGCCCAGAGGGAGGAATATTATTAGCTCAAGCTGCCGTCTATTGTCGAAATAAACTCGATCGTATTGCAGAGTGAGAATAGATGTCCAAGGTTATTGCTCTTTCACATTTAAAAACATTGAATAGATGAACAATCAACTTTTACACAGAAATCGATTACCATAAATTACATTATAACATCAATATTATTGATTTATTGAGAGAAATTGAATTTAATATCTTTAATACACCAATATGGGATATTTCTTTTAAAGAATTGTGTTAAAGCAATCAAATTTCATTATCATATTTAACAATCTGTTCTTAAAGATATACATAATCTATTTATCTCTTTGCAATTTAATATGAAGCTTGCAACAAAATATGTATGTATTGCAATATTTGCTCTAATTCATTATTTTTATGCATTTTTTTAAAGGATTCTATACTGTAGATGTATGTGGTATTACTCAAAATCAAATTCATTAAGTATACGAAATGCAAATGATTAAATTTTATTTACTATCAATTTTGGAAATAATTTTGATAATTTTGACTTAAAAATAACTATTTAAATGATATCTGTCAAAAGGATGAAGTATTACATACATTTTTTTAAGGAAAAATATAAATTTATGGAAAACCTAATTAGATTTATTATGTATTAATATATATCTTATTATGAAATTATTTATTCAGTTAAAAATACAAAAAATAGAAAATTAATTTCTATTATAAATTATTTAAATAAGAATTATTTAAATAAGAATTAACGAAATTAAGTAGAAGATGAATTTTTATATCTTTTATTTAAAATTTTAAAGCGTTAGGTCTAGATTAAATCACTTCCGCCTCGATTTTAATTATGTCAAACTAATCGCACTCGAAATTCGTTAATACCACGCACTTTTGACCGGTCGAGTAAATTTTACAAGCCTTTGTATTTTTAATGTCCCTGTCCCGACCTTCTATCCATTCGCCGTTTATCGCGCCCTATCTCGCACAAGCTTAACGATGGGCGCGCAGAAAATCGCAATCACCGGTTTTGCCCGCGAGGTATACCGCGCAATTTTTCGTGATTTCAATACACGGAAATATTCTCAGATCGATGTGTAAAGTCGTTTAGAACTCTCTCCCGCGCGATCGCGTGTGCGCGCTGAAGGCTACGCCAGCTGGACGAGCCAGTAATTAAAATGAAATTCGTAAAAAGGAACGGCCGCACGGTCCGTAATGGATACAACATAATGGATACAAGGTACAGAAGCGGGGGGGCCATCATAAAATTTTACAAATGAGCGTGTGCCCAAGCGGTGGCTTACGCAGAACGTCGGTGCGGAGGGGGGAGGGAGTACAGAGGAGGCCAAAATAAAAAAGGGACATGCACCGAAAGCAGGGGCAAAAACCGCACCGAATAGCGCTACGCCCGTTGGTGGTGCTTGCTCTTTCTCCGCTTTCTCTATTCTCCCCATGCGTCTCCACGACTGCCACCGCGCTACTCCCATACCGCAGATACAAACAAACAGCAGCGGGTCATACAGGCGAAGTAACAAATGCCGGACATTTACATTTAGCAGCGAGGGTTCTGCCACCGTGAGCCCACCTCCCCCGTCGAGAACCACCCTTTTGTGCCCCCTGCTGCAATCCCCGCGCTTTTCGACGATGTCTCTTTTCCACCAGTTCACGTTTGCTTCCTCGCTTGCGTACCCGCTCGCGGATCGTGCCCGGTAACGAGGGCGTACGTGTATGCAACTTTATTATGTACGATGGTTTCCCCCGCACAGTTCACAGTTAGCTCTGTGTCGGGCTTCCTGGCACTTGCAAATTTTCCGCTTTTAAATGTTAATTTCGATGTAATCGATGGCGCCGCTATCGTATGGATGCTGGCGTACTCTTTCTGTATCTTTTGCCCTATTCTTTTTATTATTATCCTTATCGAATTTGGTCTTATTCTTGAAGCTTCTATTTCTTAATATAAATCTCTCTTTGTTTCGTTAATTAGAATACACTGTGTATGCTATTATAGTTTGTACTTTATTCTTCTCATAACTGTTACATTTATATTTCTATTAGCTTTGTAGTGCACTATCTTTCTGCATAATCTGTACGATCTCTAATCGACCTTAAGTTTATTCTAGGCTGACAACAAATGCTATTATTCTACTACCAATTACTTTCTGTCTAATAGTTTGTTATTGTAAAAATTGTCATAGTATTAATAAACATGAAGCAATATATTACTTATTTGTCACAATAATGACATAATTAAAAAATTATCATATACATACATTTATTTTTTATTACATCAAAACTGTATTTTAAAATTAATATTAGTTTTTCTCTCTAACGATAAAAAGACAGCAGATGGATAGTAATTGTTTAAAAAGAAATTAAATTATATTACATAAATTAAAATCATAAGTTTGATTGCTTCTTTTCGTATTTGGTTTATTAACTCATGTGAATAGTGTATATGAAGCAATATAATATGATCGCGCTAATCCTGTTTAAAAAAGAACATCAGTCTGTTCAATCTATCAATATAATGTTTGAGCATGACTTTCATAAAAGACGTAATCATCGCAGAAAACGATCAGTAGAAGCTTTATATGTATGCATAGTTAGGGTGCGGCGTTTAACAAGAAATGTCTAATAAGTAATCAAACTTAATTTCCAAAAGTAAAATAACAATATTTTCATAACAAAATATGATTACATAGAAGAACTGATTAAGAAGAATATGATTAAATATAAGAAAGGTTAAATAAAAAAAAATAATTTTTATTGATTGTATAATAGAAGAAAATAAGATTATGTATAAAATATATCTACACAATATATTAATAGAATTATCATTTTAAATTATTAATAGAGGATCTGCGGGAGTTGAAAACTGAAATAGGGTATATTTTTAGTTTTATGAGCGTAATGTTAGAATCGGAAAATATAAGAAAAAAAAACTGTTTAAACTAATTCGTATATCATTTTTTAAAATAAAAATTTTAATAAATTACATTTGAACTGAGATACGTCCAGACTAACAAAATATTTTATTACATATTTTATATTTATTTATTTATTTATTTATGTTCGTTACTTTATTTGATAATTTCTGAGAAAATTTGATAATAAATGTGATATTATATATATTAAGATTCTGAATTAATTTTTTAATAAAATATTAGTACAAAAAAACAAACTAGGATTTTTCATATAAATCGTATAAATCTGTCGGATAAGACGAGATAATTTTAAGCAAAACTGACACACGATCTTATCAATTAGGCTAAACAGCATGTTTAAATTCCGATGTCCATCGAGCAATACCATGCTACGAAATACGTCGTGCATGATCGTTAATTCGATCAACATGGTAAACGTGACAGAAAATTGATGTGTTCCATGTATCCAAGTAGGTAGATATCTGAACGATATCTCTAGCTAATACTGACAACCGATCCTTAGCCATTCAGAGAATAACGGATATGCTTGGCTGCCTGATAACTACGAGTGTCCAATTATTTCCCGTTAACCGTCCGATTGTCGTCCATTTCGATGCAATGATACTTCTACTTCGAAATAAGCAATGCAACGATGGCGTCGCCTGCGACAACTCCACTTAATATAATTATAAAGTATCGATCCAATTCTGTATAAGCCAAAGAGGGTGGAAAGTAGGAGATTACTAAACGTTTCGACTAAAGTCATTAGTCGATCTTTTAATTTTATATCTAGTCTGTTTGTGTGAGCATGCGCATGCGTACATTCGCATTTGTGTGTGAGTACTGAGAGTATTTGTGTGTGTGTGTGTAAGAATGTATTTTATTTATAATAATTTATTGTAATAAGTATATATATGAATGATGTTAGTAAATGAACCGATACAGGAAATTTACAATTAGCAATTAAACTTGACCTAAATTTAACTCATTGTCAAATATACTATAATCTCTTTCTAATCGAGATTTATTTTAAAAAATATTACTATTCTATATATTCTATCAACTTGATGAGATGCTCGCAATTGTGAGTTTAGTTGATCAATGCCATATAACGTATATATTTGCTTCACATGGCAATTAAGAAAACAAAAAGAATCACGAGAAGGAGAAAGCGGCAGAAAACAAAACAGAACCGCGGCTAAGAGAGGTCGGAAGGGGAAGAACGTGGGCAACATACGAGGGTCAAAGGGTGGAAATGGGCGTTGGGTGGCAGCGGAGGTGGAGCGACTCGTTATGCACGAAACGCATTACTTTTATCTCGGGCAAGCCGAGAGTGGCGCCGAATTGCAATCAATTTTTTGTCTTTCTTCTTCAGCCGCACTCATCGCTCACTCTCTGCCTCGCTCGGCTCCATTCTATCCGCGGTCCACTCGGTTCCGTTCCTTTTAGTTCCGTTCTGGACTGATCCGTGCCTGCGCCGCACCAGGCCGTGTTTCGTTCATTCGTTCGTTCGTTCGTCCGCTCATTCGTTCAGGATGGCTGGCGTTACCCCGTGCAACCGGAATTTGCATCCGGGATCCCACTATTTGCATTTCAATTCCGCGAGACTCTCGCTACCGCTGCCACCGCCGCCGTCGCTGCCAAACGGCGGGTACAAACATAAATACGAATTCAAGGGTCTACAGGCCACTATATACCGCCTGACATGGCCGGCGAGTCAGTGCTCTTGTTATGCCTAGTTACTAACCACCAACCGATTTCCTGCACCACTTACCCATTATCAAATCAAGGAAGAAATTCAAGATATCAATAAATCAAAGCGCGAGTGACTATGTTCGTTTTGCCAAACATATTTTTAATAATTTTCCTTTCTTAGAAATATTTTTTACATGCTTTTTTGGAAATGTTTAATAGATCTTTGTAAAATAATTTCTCATTATAATATTTGTGAATTTAAATTATGATACAATGATTTTAATACTTCTTACTTCTTATATCATCCTCTTTATTGAAAAAATGACATAATTCACAAAACGTGATTTTCTCAAAAGAGTTATTATCATGAATGAGTTAAGTAAACATTACTTTATTAATAATCAAAAGAGAACTAACTCAACTTCATAAAAAAAACGTCAAAATTATCACGACTAAAAAAGGATTTTTTAAAAACAATCGTTACCTCAAAAAGGACTATTTTTTTTTTAGGATTGTAAAATAAAAATTAAAATGACATTTGATCATGTTAAGAATATATACTTTTTACCGATATATTATTTGATTAACTAATAATTTTATCAAGTAAAAAATAGTTTTTCTCCTATTTTTAGGAAACTTAATGTTTGAATTGTGTCACATGTGAAGAGAACGAAATGATTAGTCATAATAAATGTTGATTTATTAACTATTTTGTAAGATAATTTTTATAATTTGAATGCATTAAATTCTGTTATAAAACGCAGAAGAGAAATGACGTATATACGTACAATATAAATGAAAAGCCTATTCGCACACATAGATGTAGATTGTACTATAATGTTGCGATTAAAGGCGTAACAAAAACGCTAATATCAACATAGCTCTGAACCTCGTAGCATGATATATTCCATGATTTATCTATGCCGCTAAAGAGGATTTATCCGTGTACATAACATAAGTCAGTTGACTACAGCGATTAGTAGCATACTGTACTTGAATTCTGCAGCAATGTTAAATGCCTTAGCGAATTCCTTAGCTGCACATATTTTATTGTAAAGCCCATTATAAACTTTATGTTCAACAAATGATTAACATCCTTCAACCTAATGTTTAAAGTTCGGACAATGTTTTGCTGCGATTAATTCCATACACAATGCACCACTTCAGATGTCGAAAGGATCGATATCCCGCTGTTTATCTTTCAGCGCAATGTCATGCGTCGATCAGCGAGAGATTACGATAGTACCTATATTCCAATAAATAATTTAAAATCGATTTTAAACAGTGCGCATAATTCTTTCGTAATATTTCATGTCTGGAACATCCGCATCCCGTCTCATCTCTTCCACGAATAAATCTTCGAGTAACTGTTCCATATGGTTGCATAGCAAAAACATTAATGCGACGCTTTTCCTAACGTGTCCACGTCGGAGTACCTACATCCGGTGATTTATCGACGCTGATACACGATAGTAGCCGCGTATCGCATCGGTATAACTAACCCCTTCATTCCGGAAGGGCCCTAAGGCGATGCTCTCTTCGCCGCTCACGCTCCGATCGATCACACATACTTGCTTTCTCGCGCTGCTGTCGCCTCCGTTCTTTCTCTGTCGCTCTTACTTTTCTCGTGCGTCGAGTTGGCCGATCGTGATCGTCAAAGGGTCACTCACTCGTAATCAGTCGTGCGAGGGCTCACGCACGTTCTACCGCGACTATCGGGGTCGTTAACCCCCACCTCCGCGCCCTTTCCGCGCTATTCCGTCGGTCGATCTCTCTGCAACAACATGCAGACCCTCGTCCAGAGTCGATGCCTGCCCTCGAACCCCTTTCACGGGCAGCTGGATCTCAGGTGAGACGTGAACGAACAAAAGAAAATAAGAGTGGGGGTGAAATAAAAATAAAGATCATGGAAGAGGTATCCGTGCGTATAAACCCTTCACTGAATTCGCGGGTAGTTCGATGCTTAGCATTTTCTACATTTGTAACTAGCCCTGGATCTAATCCTTTCACGAATGTAAACATCTATATTGTTATTCTTATACGATATGATGGAATAATGTTATATAAAATAACTAAAAAAATAAAAAAAAACACTATAGAGTCCGGTTTTTCATTATTTGGTTGATTTGATTAGGCTTAACCTGATGTTATATTCAATGGGTTACACCTATGATCATGAACAAAGCCTATTGAGTAAAATATTACATTAAGCTTAACTACAAGTTAACCAGAGAATGAAAAACTAGGCTTAGAAAAAAGAAAACACTAATCCTGAAATGTAAGTCATAAATAAAATATACATTCGTAAAATATTTAAAGCTTATTTAGCGATATGTATGTATTCGCTATGTATTGTATAAATCAGGTTTAAATTTATATTATATATTATCATATATATATAGCATATGTCTCAATGTTTTACTCACATAGAAGCACTCCATGTTTGTCAGTGGAATAGAAAAGATATAGGTCGCTGTTCTCCGCAGAAATCGAAACAGACAGTTTTGCGAGGCTTAAGCTGCTTTGCGCGATCACAGGTGTACTTTAGTAACGTATCATCTCACGTCGACCACTGCGGAGAGCCGCGGGTTTTCACCGTGTTATCCTTGCTTCTCTTCAGCATCCCGTTCCACCGCCTCGTCCGCGGGAAAGTAGCGCGGTAGAAAGCCGAGGGCAGCAGGAGTAGATTGCAAATGAGAGCTTTTGCAGTGGCTATATTTCTTGCTGAGGTTTTTAATCCTGCGTGCAATGCGATGCCGGCCCGACAGGCAGAACCGTCCAAGCTTTGCCCGTTTTTCTCCCTTTTTTCTTTTTTCACCTCCACCCTCCCGGTTACCACCCTTCTCCGTCGCCTTTGCTTCACTCGAGTTTTCTTTTGGCGTGACCGCTCTTTCCGCCAAGTGCTCGCCGCATATAAAATATGCGCTCGCATTGTATTTGCATACTTATATATAACTCGGTGCATGATAGAAGGTTTGTATGTACTTTGTGCCTGTTGAAATGATTTCAGACAGTGATATTTTATTATACATATATATGTTCACGTGCGTACGGACATAGATCAAGATTGTGATTTCGATTCTGATTGAATATTATTATTTTAATTTGACTATCAAGAATGTTATGTTAGAGAGGATAACGATTATATAGTAAAGAATCTACAGCGCATTTTCAGTCAAGAGAATATACTAAAAAAAAATAAATTAAAATAAAAATTATTATTAAAACAGTTTTTGCTTTATAAATATTCAATTAATATTAATTGATATTAATACTGAAAGTTATGAAAAAACAATAATATATTACTATGCTTTTCTATATTTTCTTTTTTAACTCTTAATTAGAAAAACAATAGCTATTGTTGCCTGTATTACGTTACTCTGATTATTAACCAATATAATCGAATGTGTGTTAAGGTGTAATAATGACGATGCCTCAATTATGTCAATCATTGTGCTATATGTATCTGTAAATATACGACATGTTAATTGATGATAATCAACTCACAGTATATTAATTATGTAATAAGAATTATTAATTTATGTAATGAGAATATTTTAAACAAGAAACGTAGATTATAAAAAAAGATTATAAAACGCTCTTTAAGCCATTAAAGATAAATAGTAAATAAATTTATGCGATAGAATTAAATAATACTAACATGACTTTAAAAATATTATTTCGCGCTAGTTGATAAATTGGTTCAAAAATTGGTTTATAATTTATTTACACGAATTTTCCAGGTGTAGATTAACGTGCGAGCGTGTAATAAATTTTAAATTCTAAAAATTTTGCATATTGGTTTTTTAATAAAATTATTTAACTTGGTAGAATTTTTTGTCATTGATTTTACTTCTCTTAATTTGTAGTTGGCAATTGTAAATGTATATGCTGTATATGCTGTATATGTAAGAAAAATACGCGCAAAGAATGAATGGATGATTCAAACGTTCAATGCGCTCAGGCTTCCAAAACAATCGTATTTCCGTCGACAATTCAACCGTTTATGAATTTTCTGTGTCGCAGCTAACGTTTGTCTACGAGACATATTTTCTGGTTTGCGAGGATGTGATACCTCCCATGAGAGAAAAGCTGGAGCATCTGTTTGCTCCCAAGTTGGTCCTAACGCAATACTATGCGCATTGTACTAGAAACTAGCCATTCGAAAACTATAGCGCATATTCCGTATAAATGTATACAGTTTCTCGTGATAAGCGTTATCTTGTTGAATTTCAATGCATCATTAATTCCTAAAATGCTTACCAGACTCATCGATCACTGATTTACTGATTAAAAATAAAACAATTTATCAAAATCACTCACGAATGTTCCAACGGTCGCATACAAAAAGAGAAAAGATGAAGACATTGACTGCGATTTAGTAATTGCTGTACTCATTAACGTTGTAACGTTGAAGATAACTCAAACAAGAGTCGAAATGTACGAAATTATATGGTATTGTTAATGTAATATATATCTCGAAATCTTCAACAACTGGAGGTTGACTCCTGTAGCCTTTTATACGAATTTTTTATTGTTTTATTGTTTATGGTATTTTAAGATTTTATTGTTTGTGGTAATTAAAGGAGTCTATAACTCATTAGTTTTTTAATTTAATTTCATTATTAGTGTAATTTATCAAAAGAATATAATTTTAAATATATAAACTTTTTCTTATATATAATAAAGATATTACTATTTGTTTTTAACATTATCATTAATTTTGTTTTTGATTCAAATTATTTTTACAATATATAATACAAAAGAAGGTCAGTTGCAAATTCATAAGTTTCCGTAATTTTTATTTCCTAAATATTAATGAAATATTTAAAATTATTTTAATTATTTTAAGGTAGAGAGGAATTTAATATTACATAATCAATAATGAGCAGTAAAATTTATATGAATAATTCGAAATTATAGTTTTTTGAATATATTAAATCATTGAAGCTCTCCAATAATCAGATAATCGTTAGTCAACTCCAAATTTATTTCATCAGTATACAGTTGGCTTTCAGTGTTCGATGATAATAGGATAATCGATGAAACTGTCACCTCGTACAAGAGGCGTTTCGATAGGCGGGATTCTGTCGTATTTCAACGAGACAAACCAAAGCCACAGTACGCAGCGTTAAATAATTGCTTGGTATCCGTTCGATTCTCGAGGGTGATTCGGATGGTAGGGTTGTCGATGGAACGGGGATGAAGGGAGGTTGCACGAAATGGAAAACCACGAAAAAAATTGAAGCAACAAAGAGGCAGGAAAGAGGAGAGAGCGAGG
>NW_017257720.1:1790985-1800111 GCF_001594055.1 Mycetomoellerius zeteki | reverse complement strand
CAGCCACAGGCTAACCACCGGCCGAACCCGGGCACTCGGCGCCAACGAGAAATTGAAAATAGAAATGTTTAATTGCCCGAAAACACACAAAGCATGCTTTGATGTAACGATTTAAATTTTTCAGTTTATCCCTAGTAATCGTTTTGGTTAACACGTTTTAACAAAAGAAGCAACTATGAAAGCATAGCCAAGACATTTAATTGAAATAGAAAATCTTGCAGTTGTACAATACTTTTTAGAAAAAATTTGTAAAAAGAGAGTATAAATTTTTTTATTCTGTTATTAATTAAATGAAACTGTTTATTTATATTCATTAATTAATATTATTTCAAAATCTTAAAAGAAGTAAATCTTATGCGTACATCTTGTACAAATAAATTTAGAAAGTTATAATAACTTTATAACGGATAGGAAACACCTGACTGTTTCACTGTGACAAATAGATCACACGGATAGAGGATGTCAGGTAAGATAGGAAAGTCTCTTGAGAAATTGCCATAGACACGGGAATGTGACGAAGGCTCGAGTCCTCTTAAGCCGAGGATAAATACAGGAATCTTGTTATTTCGCTCAGCAACCGAGAGACGATCTTCCTTACGGAAGGAAGCCGAGGACATACATTAACCCTATACGTATTTATCTTCCGGCACTAAAGCGTGTTACGAGTATTTCCTTCCGTGGAATATCAGCCAAGTTAATTAACCACGCCAAGAATCGAGTGATGGCACACATCGGCATGCATAATAAAATTATGTTTAACTACGTGCACTTTGCTCTCAAATTGAAGTTAATAATTTGCATGCACTTTACTCTAACTTTAAATTTTTATAATTATGTTTATTTAAGAATTTTTATTCTGAAGATTAGAAATATCTTCAGAATTTCTTTCAAAAGGATCATTATTTTAAAAAATGCTTATATATTAATCTAGACTTTTACTTTATTCTTTAAAAATATCATTTTGTGTGATGTAACTTATGTCAAAGAATTTAAAAAGGTTTAATCGTCACGATTTACGAAACATTTTTTGATTTACGAAAATATGCTCGTACTCTACTGCGTAAGAGAAAGGTCTCCTGGAGCGTGTCTTCAATTTTACCTAATAAAATAGGACGCAGCGCCTTGTTAAGCCACCCTTTGGCGCTTGCTAGTAAATTAATGAGCTCACTGCAACACTACACCGTACAAACCCTTATACCATCTCCTAGCCACCCTAAGGCCCACCACCTCTCTACACCACTGCCAGTCTACCCGCTTTGCGCTGTGCTCGGTCTACTCTCGAAACCAGCATTAAATCATACATCAGCGAACGATGCGGCCAGGGGTAACGGGAAGGAGTTGAGCTAAAGTAAAACCGAGAAATCCAGGACGAGTGAAGAGGTGTCGCATCTACTAATAATCAACTAGAATTTGAAATTCTGCGTGGTTTATGGTTATGGCAGAAGGTATGTTGCAAGAATTACTACAAAATTTAATCTTCTGAGAGATGATAATATTTGATGTAACTGATTTATAAATCAAGCAAAGGGTGTCCACGAGTTTGTGCACCGTGTAGAGACATATTTAAAGTGAAAGATAAAATAGCAAGACAATTGATTTCTCTTTTTAATTTCTTTTATTAAATTAAATTTAATATTTTCTTTTTCAAAACCATGACATATATTCGTATATACAACATTTTTAAATAATTAAATGTAACAAATAAATTATTTTTAAATAACAGAGTGTTATCGTAAAATTTAACCAATTATAAATTGGTTATAAAATAGTATAATTATATACTGACAAAAATTAATTAAGAAGAAATAATTAAATTTATATATATTTTTATATTTTTATATTATTTTTTTTGTAAAACATATTCATTCAATATGTGTTGCTAATTATATGTTATACTGTATTGCGAATATGTTTTGATGACATGAATTCAAGTACAAAATTCTTTTTATGCATAATATATACAGAGAGGAAGGAGTTATCCCAAAGATGGCCCAAGTGCGGTCAACTCGTGTAATCCTCTTTAAAACCGACAAGAATTAACTTTAGCACATCGCAAATTCGCACCGCATTTCACGGCTCTTATGAATTTAAGCGCCCGCCGCCGTACTCCCGGGAGGTGCAAAGGACGCCGGGAAAGGGTTCATGTGTGGTTATGGAAGAGAAATCCGTAGAAGAGAAAGGCGGAAGTAATGAAAATGCTGGAGTATCTGTGAAGTAGACAGAAGGGAGAAAGTAAAGAGAAATGACATCAAATTAGAAATGAAAGCAAAACAAAAATAAGATGAGACAACAAATAACAAAATAGTGATAAATGGAAAATAAATGTATTGCCAATTTAGTTTATGAAAAAATATTTATGCAAACATATAAAAAATAATGCACCTTATCTCTCTCTCTCTCTCTCTCTTCTTTTTTTCTTTGTTTCTGTACCATGTCAGTCATATTTGCGAACACACACTCTTCGTTTATAACTTTGTAATTCTCGTAATAGTCGCAATTCTTATAATTCTTGTAATTTTTGTAATTTGTTACCTTTGTAATATTTGTAATTTGTAATTTTAGTAATTTGTAATGCTGTTGCTATGTTCAACTTTCTTGCTACTCTGCCACAAATTCTTTATTGTTACGATTATACTGCAAATTTGTATTAAGAACCACATTTTCCTTTAAGTTCTTAGAGGACTTGCCCTAGAACATCCATAAACACTTTATTTCTCTCTCTTTCTCTCTCTCTCTCTCTCTCTCTCTCGCGTAGATATAAATAGAACAGATTCAGTTTCCGAGCAGTTATAATGCAATATAGCACACAAAGCTAAAAAATTTTAAAGGTAGAAAGTGTACCTAAATGTTTTATTAAGACTAATTAATTAAATAAGTCACGTGTTGAAAGAAAAAAGTAAATGTTTATAGCGTGACAAATACACGAGAAGAATGTACAAAGATCTCTAAATGTTGAGCGGACAAAAAGAGGTACTGATGGTATAATATGGTGTCGTGGCTCTTAGTTTATACGAGAATACCGCAAAGCCGGTTTGTCTTCTCTTCCAACGCGCCGCGAGCCAGTCGTCCAACTTTGTTAACTCAGTCATTTTTCATACCGCGAATGAGAGAGCCGATTTTGTTACCAAAATGCACCGGACAAAAGTAATCAATTATTTTCAGCTAACGATCGAACATGTCTGTGATTTATGCGCTCATACGGTCGTCATCGTGAAAACCACACATGTGCGCACGTATACCCGCCGAATATATGGACACACACGTGTATACAAATGATTTCACATGATTAAATTCCAACCACGAATCTTGCGGTTTTGATACAGATGCAAATAACTTAATGCATAATCGAAATCGGTTAATGTATTGTAAGGCTTTGGTCTACCGACAATCTAGCCTCGTAAAATTCGCAACATATCATCACATACTAAATTTAGGCCGCTTTTGTGACTCGCATGTGACCCGACAGTATTCATCGAGATTATTATACGTCATGTATACAGTATGCCGTGGGTGCTTATTAATGTCGTTCCTGCGTCATCGATCAGACATACTAACAGCGTGGAAGAAAATTGGTGCGCGCAGCGTGGTTACGAAACTTTAAATAAAGCACCGAGCAAATTCACGAGACGTTATTTTTAAAACTTCAAATTATTCTACGAGAGATTAATTTCATCTTAAGCACATAGTGGTATAAATAATAAAGAATTACCAGTGTTTTAGCTAGGATACTGTTATCTTGATTTGTATGCATTATATAGTCAAACATTATATGAATTAACAGTCATGCATTTACATAATTGTGTAATAATTATTTTACTAAATAATATTTGATTTGAGTTCACGTTTGTGTGTCTAGAATAATCGTATACCTGATAACATTAATCAACAAATAAATTGATAAGCCATAGCTGTTGACCATGTCACAGTAAACAGGTAAAAAATTATTAAATTGTTTTTGCTCAGAATTCAGAACAATGCTGTGTTCGAATATAACTCATAAAATTTTCAGCTGACACAGGAATAAAATTCTTTAATAAAATTCTTGGAATATCCTTTATGCATTTTTCGAATTTAAAAAAAATTTAGATTTTATATTAAAGCTTAAATAGAATAACAAGAATAAAAAGAATAATTGATACTGACTCTTTACTATATTTTCTTCCTTATAATTTATGTATAAATTTTGATATTCCTTGTTATTTCGTGGTCATGAATATATTAACATTTTACCTACATAATCATGATAAACATTGGTAATCACAGGAAGTTCCCCACGATTGATTTCCGCGTACGAATCACCGTTTACTGCAATTTTCCTGCTACGCCAGACCAACGTGACACGGCGCCGGGCGCGCGTTTACATCGAATTTAATTAATCCGTAGATGATCGCACACAGTAATTCGCCACGTACACCGAACCAACCCCATTCTCCATCAGCTTTTCCATTCCATTCTCCGCTAGACCCAACCGTAGTCGCTTCGCGGACTACGCCGGCATGCACACCGAATGCGGTTGTGCCTGCCTATCTCGGTTGACAATCTATCAATTAATTAACGAAAATTACGCTCTTGCTAAATTAATACTGGGACCGTTTCTACGTGTGCTGGCGCGGCAATACGCCGTGCCGGCGCCGCGACGCGCCGATTGCGATGCTCGTGCGCTGCTGCGGCCGCAACGGACGACAAGCACTGGCGGTGCAGCCTCGCCGCGAATTACCGGATATCTTAATGAGTACCGTAATTAATACGGACACAGATTGGGGGAACGTTCGAGGGTGCGGGGTTAGATAGCGCTTAACCAGAACGTACAGGCTTTGTCACGGACGTGTACAAGATAACCGTATATCTGCTGTGAAATGCAAACCAGCCGCCGACCATCGTAGACTCCCCTGCTGCGCTATCTGAGAATGGTATTGCGGTACATCGCCACGATGAAGTATACGAACGGGCGCACAACGGATACGTTTCACGACGTTATTTACATTAATGATGGAAACGCGAGCTATGACTGCAGCTTCTAACATTTCGATCCCGTTCTCGGAGAAAAATAAATTAAATTAAGGTGGAAGTTAATTAGTGTCTGAATTAATTAGATTATGAGATACTCGCTTTACATAAAATATGTGGTCTGCTGCGGACATTATTATGCCCCAGATCTCCTAAATCATATTTAAATAGCAGACGCTACGAGTAATTTGGAGAACGTTCGATAAAATGTGACATTTATCATGCGCTGAAGTAATTTTATTACATATAAATTAAGAATGGAAAGGTGGTTGGTGTTTGATGACTAATCGTAATTCTGTAGAAAAAAAAGTCATTAAACATTCCAATAGCTCTGTGTTCTTCTCGAATCAAAATCCAAGACACTCTGTTCCTTCTTCGGTGTCTTTTATTTTTGTTCGTAATCACTTTCATTGAAAGGATGCAGAATTGAAGCACGGAAGTTTCACGTAGCCCCTTACACGATGCAATCCTCTCGATCCGCGCCGTCTTCCAACGCTAGGCATCTAATAAATATTAACAAGAACCGCGACGAGATGGTAATCCACGGAAGTTCTTCTTTGTGGATGGACTGCGAAGAAGATGTAAAACGAGGAAAGAGAGCGATGGTGTGAGGCAATGAGTAGTAAGGCAGCAGCGGGGACTGAGAAGCTAAGTAACACGATAACGCGGTACAGCGAAAGTTTGACAATATTCTTCTTCTTTGATTACCGTTTCTGTAGCTGTTGAACTCATCTCGTTATATTTCATTAATAAATAATATTTCATAAATTTATTAACATTTTACCAAATTTAATTTACATATTTCAGCAATAATTCCAAATCATGACTATTACAATCATCATAATCAATTTTAAATATCGCAAGTATTGACATTTATACTTCTTCAACGTTATACTACAGCATAAAATAACTTTTTACTTCGTATTTTTACTTTTTACTTTGTGTTGTAATAAAACCTTAGATATTATAAAATAAATTGACACATACAAAAACGTTCTATATTGATGTCGTTAGTAGCTGTTACGTTGTAGTTTACTTTTGGTTGACGAATTACTATCACAAATAAAATATACCAATAAAAGTTGTTATCGCGTTAATGCGACGGTTTCCGAACTCAATCTCTCGAGACGCTCTTTTTCTTGCTGGCAGGTAGAAAGCGTGGTGCTAATACCGTGTAAGCTTCTTATTTTCCTGCCACCTTTCGAAATACTTCTTCACAACGTCCCTGCTTGGAAATACGATCGCGACCACGAAATCTCTTTACCTTTTTACGACTCTAGCCACCCATCGCTACCTCATCGCCGGAACGCTCCACGTCCTTTATCTTCCTGCACCTTCTGAGTTGGATGTCGCTCACGGAAATGGAATTTCCGAGTAGAGTCGCGCAAAAATTGATTCGTTTAACCCGCTCATTGTGCCCAGCCAGATCTGACAAGCTGCTCGTTGGACGGGCGTAGGGCAGAGAGTCGAAAATCGTGGACCGTGGTTTCGATTCGGGGGTTGGAGGACGAAAAGCATGCCCGTGGTGAACAGAGCAGCACAGGACAGGGCTATTCTAAGGGCTCGAGATTACAAGCCATTGTTTCCGCGGCGCCCTTTGTCTCAAATCTACCCTTCCTCGACCGACACCCACCCGCCTTCCCGTCCGACTCGTCCTTCTTTGTGTTTTTAATTCGCAACTTTGTAACCAGTTCGCCGCTCTCTCTTCCTCGCCCTCTTATTCCTCATTCTCTCTTTATCTTTCTCACCCTCTCGACCGAAAATTTCATCCCCTTGTCGTCTCTTCCTAGTTTTATTCTGGTAACCCTCGATCCAGCTGCAATATCCTCTTGGCTTTTATCGATGCTTATTTTTCCATCATGATTTGGTCTTCCAATTTTAACATGCAGTTTTCTTTCCATTTTCGACTTTGATACGTTCTCTTCGTCATATATTAAGTGTATATGTATATTACATATCAATTTACGTTTCGCATATATACGAGATACAATAATTATATTTATTAATTGCCTCCGTGAGAAAGCATACCTTATTATTCTGCGAGTATCTGGAACTGGTAATTATCATGTTTATGGGCGTTGGTAATGCTATCACACCGAACGAGGCGATTCACAGAACGCTTTGAATGTATGCAATTATACAACAACGTGGCTGCGAGTTTAGGTGGCCAACAAAATTTTCGTACTTTGCTAAAGAACAACGAAAACCCATTATAGATAATGAGAGATAGAAAGAGACAAAGTCGAGCAGGAGCAATATAAAGCGAGATCGAAGTACTGTTGTACGAAAGCGGCTCGATACGCCTCCTCTAAGGATTTGCGAAACGATTCTCCGCTACGACTTTGAAATCGTTGCAAGGGGAAGGTACTGAGTGCGGAAGAGATAGAAGTCGCCATCCCCACTTGCATCTCCTGACTATCGCCAGCAGTAAAATGACATCTCTGAATGAGGAAAGTAGAGTGGATATCCGGCGTGCCCTATGCAATTGGAAACTTTTAGTAAATGTAAACCGTTTCGTGCTCGAATAGATACAATCCAGCGCTAACCCTGTATCCGCTTGGCTCTCTTTAACTTCGCTTCTGCGTCTCTCTATCTCTCTACCGCTTCACCTTAACCTTCTGCATTGGTGATGACGCGCAAGTAGAATGAATGCGACATCGTCAAGTACACGAATGTATACGTTGTGAACGCGTGTGCGTTCGCCTATTATTGCATTCATCGCATCAACGTGTAAAGGAGTAGCGAACATGGGATAGAATTGTGAAGAGTGGGGCTGAGAAATTCGCGAGGAAGTGGAGAGGGAAACTGCAAAGGAATCAGAGGCAGAGCGTGAGAAGGGGCACGAGAGAGTTGCTTTCGTAGTAGTACGATTCGCCCCAGCCACGTTCGCTCGTAGCCCGATTAAAACGGACTCTAAAACCCTATTCCCCCTTTTACCCTACTGTAGTGCACCGTGGCTATTCCGTTTTATTGTTCGGGATACCATATGCATAGCAATAACTATTCCCACCCCTGTACTAGCCTGCTTCTGCCATTCCGCCACCTTTCGAACCGTTTCCCTCTCGACCACCGAAGTGGGTGGTCAAGTGCTTGACCGTTGCTGACTCTATCAAAGCATCCGATCCCTCCATGTTTCTCCACGGTTTCAGCTGATTTCTTGGGTATCTGTTGAAGCAAGCAATTCGCAACAGCGATCTTTTTGAAAAAACAAAGTGCAGACGTGTAAATTTCATTTATAATACTATTTTGAATTTCTAATCGATAACAAAAATTATCAATTAAAAATATATATATAAGTGAATAAAAACTAGTTTCAAAAAATATATTTTTTACTAAATTAAAAATGTTACGGTAAAAAAATGCAGAGTATGATGCAAATCATGTCAGGTTATTTAAAAAAATGAAATATACATATGATTAAAACTTTTATAAGTTTTTGAACAAAATATAATAATATAGATCAAATTTTATTCTTATAGATCATATTTTTCTGTAAACATATTTGTTTTTTTATTTCAAAGTATGTCTTTTTGATTTTTTCTTTCTTGTAACATCTCTCAAAGTTGTGCTATTTATCTTTAGTAGATACGGAGATGTTTCTTCTTTACAACTATTTACTTTCAGTATATCTTCAACTTGAGATATCTTTTTTGCTAATAAACTTACGCTTTGACGTAAAATCTGAGAGAATTTCTTTTTAGCCGCATGGTTAGTGGGTTGCGGAAAGTTTTAAAGGAATGTGCTTTTTGCTGACTTTATCAGAGCTTTCTCAGTTTTGCACAGTTTCAACCGATTTCTCTGAAACTTCTGTAGAACCAAGCAATCATTCGCTAACTTACTCGTAGTTCTTTACTTTAGATATTTATGTTAAAAAATATAACACTAATGCACATTTTAAGCGAATATTTTTTTTCAATTAGTTTTCTAGATTATTTACAAAAATTAAAATTAAAATTTTTAATGCATAAAGCATATTTTAATGAGTAAAAAGTTCAAAATTGTAAAGTATATAAGGTAAACGTCCCAGTGTTCGAACATGTACCTATGTCCGGACACTTACACAAAATTTATTATTATTAATCTCAAATGCTTTTTTTATTACAGTATTATAATTTAATT
>NW_017257720.1:1752700-1790832 GCF_001594055.1 Mycetomoellerius zeteki | reverse complement strand
AGTACCTATGTCCGAACAGTTACACAAAACTTTATTTATTTATATTAATATTAATCTCAAATGCTTTTTTTACCTTAAAGATCAATTTGAATTAGTTGTCTTTTGTCATTAAACATCTATTTATGTTATTATTTTCCGTCAGCATATTAATTTTCCAATTGTGGTCGGACACTGGGACAATTATGTCTCCGGCTTATCTGGCCACTGGTACATTGACGCATTCTATTATTTATTTAAATATTTCCATTAATTGTTATAAGTGGGTTAAATATTTTCATTAATTATTATAAGTGGGTTCAAATAATTTTTTCTTGCTTAAGGGAGTCTTGAGTTTTCAAATGAATACAAATATTTATATTAAAAACCTTTTTGATATTATAAATTGTATTATTTATGAGAATCTAACGTCGGTTACTGGGACATTTACCTTAAACTTTTCTTTAATAAGGTAATACTTTTGATTTCAACAAAAATAATCATTGAAAAATTTTAAAACGTAAAAATAAATTTAAAACTTAATTTCTGTTAATTTTTATTAATTTATTAGTTTTGAATTAAAATAAAAATGAATAAATATACATTGTCAAAGAAAATAGGTAACACACAGAATCAAAATGAAATTAATTCGTAGGATCATAAAAATAAATAAATTCATTTTATAAATATTTATAATTGTCAAATTAATAGCAACAATATTTTTAATAATTTCTTCAAGCGTTTATCCAACATTTGTGTTTCACCAGCAATCAAGGTATGCATTGATAAACAGAAACATCTGCGGCAACATATTAGTACCTTACAGTACCGACCACCCACCAAGAAGGACGAAGATACAAGACTCAAAGCGATTAAGACTGGGCGGTGGGCGGCCGGAAGTCTGCGTGCGTGCAAACGCAGCATACTAGGTCACAATGACATTAAAGGGTTATCTGATAGCTTAACCGTAAGGCGTTTGAACGAGAAGGGGTGAGGAGTGCAGGACGTGCTACTGCATCGTATTGGCATACCAATGGTTACAGAAGGGTCTGTGAACACGTGTAGCCGAGTTGTACGCTACTAGCTGTCTGACAGTTTGGCATGTTGCCTTCCACCACCAACGGCACCGTATCATCGTCATTGTCGTCGTGTCGACACATCGCCAACTGCGCATACATGTGCGTGCACACACGCTTAATGTCACCCGGTAAATCGGTCACAAATCGTGGCGAGCACACGTTCGCCCCGGATTCGGGCTTTACTGCAACGCGTCAAAAATACGCGCTAGGCTGGCCAATCGTCTCGCGCAACGCGTTTTTGGATTTGATTGAATTTTCAATACCCACGGATGTGATGTATGGGAATTAGGAATTTGCCGGAGCAATTGTTGGGAGATGTTTCTACACTATCTACTGAACGAACGGTCGTTATCAGCGAGCTTTCCGCGGGGACGAGCTTTTCGGTATGTCGCACACACAAATTTGACTCCCAGAACAAAGTTTATTTTACAAAACTCGCACTGCAAGATATTTTCAAAGAATATCAAAAATATTTTGGATTGTTATATGTATTACAATATAACTTCAAATTTTAATTTATTTAGGAACGTTATATTGTATAATATGAATGTGTATTATTTGTATATGTATATATAATTTATTATTTGGAAACATGTTATATGATATGAATCATATGTTTATATATTTTGCGTGCATATAATTAAATCAACAAATGTTCCTGAAATTGCGATGAATTACTTTGTGTCTAATAATGTAATGCCCACTTTTTGGCAGGTATTCATAGTTGATTCTTATTTTAAGACCGTCTTAAGTCGCTAATGCAGCCCTCTGATTGGTTCATGATTTCTTAAGACTGTACTTAACGGTCTTAAATAAAATCTGACTATAAATACCAGCTTTTTTGTCTTTATTTCCATCTGTCTTTATCATCATATGTACATAGAATACATTAAACGATTTTTTAAGAAACCCATATTTACACTAGAGCAACACAGTGTATATAGCTAAGATTGGACGATGCGATTCAACATCCTTGTACGTGACATCAACCATAAACGGCCGTCCTGAGAACGGCACGATGGCTTTCCGGATTCAAACGTCGTGATAGTATTCTTGTTGGATTCCTATGGGAAAATTATCCTCTGTGTCGTTTCACCTCGATATTGCAAACCGCATGATATCTCCATAGTACGGATCGCCAGGACGATTTCGCCTATTTGCAATAACAGTTCGCCTTTCGCAGCATGAAAGCACGATATGTCGGTGTAGTGTGAACAGGAGTTGGAAAGAGGGAGGAGACGGAGGTTGGAAAACGGATTCAGTTTCGAAACGTGCTTCGCGCCCAGGATAACCTTTATTTTACGAAGGTCGTAGGAATGCAAATTAAAGCGACGTATATGCCGAGGGTGCGAACCGATACTATGTAAGCCTCTACCGAAGCAACGGTATCAAGTCAGATGAAACAAGCTGAGATACTAAAGGACTATCTTGATAAACAGAAATATCAAATTTATATTTTAAAGCATAGTCTTTTAAAATTTTTCGAGAGAGAGAGAGAGAGAGAGAGAGAGAGAGAGAGAGATTAATTTATTCAAATACCGAATTTATTCAAGGTATATTTAAAATTAATTTTAAAATGATCATTAATTTTGATCTCGAATTTTGTTGCACGTTTAAAATACTTTTAAAATTCGATATTTAAAGTACAAACGTTACTTCTATTTACGGTTTATCGCACAGGGCAGTGCAACACATCATTAGTTATAATCAAATGACAATAGCATCGTATTCTGAAAAAGAGAAGAGCACGATTTGTAAACTAAAACTCTATTCATTGCGTGTCGGCAATCACAATTACCGTCGCAAAAAGCGTTCCAGTTACGAAGGCACTACCGCTCCGGGGTGCCATATTTTCCATCGAAGCGGAAATAAGCTGATTAAAGCATATATTTTTGTTAGAGTACAATTTGCACGGTAACGGAGAAAATAAAGAATGCAAAAAGGGATGGTATACGCAGTCGTGCTGGTAGAAGTAAAAACGAGGGTAGACGAAAGACGGGCAAGGGAGAGGGAGTAAATCCAACGTAGCGTGGCAGTACTGGCGCGCTAGGAAGTACATGGGCCGTGGTGGTCAACGTACCATAACATTATATCTATCCCATATACTGTGTATCTACTATTTCTTTTAGACATGTGTGCTGAACCACCCTCCGCTAACACCATCACCACCACAAGTATTGTGTGTGAGTTAGCTCTATCTTATTTTTCTCTCTCGCAATAATCTCATATGCGGAATCATTTCCTCCAATTACTTTTTAGTTTGGAAAAATGCTTTTAGTTTGAGAAAAATATTTTTTCTTTGTCAAAACACCATGGATTTATATATCTATTTTCTGTAAAGAGAATAATATTTCATATCGAGATAGTTATATATGTATAAATATATATACATATAGGTATTAATTAGTTGAGTTACGGAATTTTATGTATCTTAAGATAATCGATATACAATCAGCGGAAGAGAACATATCAAACTTGCAATCAATATTATGATTTCTACTTTCTAGTTCGCTCATGTCATGAACTTTATAGTTACTGTATAAACGCATTTCTATTTATTTTTAGAATATCTTAAGTATATATACCTTTTAAAAAAGATTTCGCGTGATGAATAAATAAGGAGCTTTTACCGCAAAGTAAAATATTTTTTCAGTACACTTTGGAAGATTTAGTACACAAGAAACGAAACAAAGCACCGATTCTGGGAGAAGCGACAGGTTCTGGCGTGGAGGTGTAGAACGGAGAACGCAAGAGCTTATCAAGAGCTTTAAGTTTGAAGCAGAAACGTTGGTATAGGGAAGCGTGGTCGCCAACTTAATCCTGTATTGTAAACTAGGCAGTATGCAAAGACAAGTTTTCTACCTGGCGTCGTTCTCTTACTACACTTGCTATTCTCTTGCAAGCCATTTTCCTCCTGTTGTCTCACTCTTCTATGAGAGTGAAAGGTATCAGAGACTAATCTGTCCTTGGAGAATTCTTGAATCACGAAACAAAAGATTCCGTTTTCGTATTCCTTCATCGATCACCCTCTTCTCTTGTCTCCTAATTAAATTATTTATGCAATCAATGAGGAATTGTCTTCCGCCGTCGCTCATCACGCATATAAAATTAGAGATTACAACGGAATTTTAATTAGTTGCTCGTAAGTAATAAAAGAAAAAAATATTCTCTCTGAATAAACATTATCAACACTACTATTTTTCGTTATAAATCCCAGTACTATTTTTTATTTAAATATACCCACGTAATTTTTTTTATTTAAATTTGTTATTCCCTCTATGAATTAAGGTAAGCAAAATTAATTCCTCTTGTAGGAGCAAAAAATGTTTATTGCATTTTAATTAACCGGTTTAATTAGCTAAATTTGTAAACTTTTATAGATAACAGAAATTTTAGCGTTTCCAACAGCATAATCCGCTGTCCACAATACAGCGTTATCCGCACATGGCATTTTGAGCGTACCATGGCATCTATCTCAGTGAAGGTTCATATCAGCTACGTGTTCGGATATGAATTATATCTCAAACTTTCAGCCGCATGACACGCACGTAAAATGCATAACTCATATACACACAGCACACCTATCGCGCTTTTAATCCCTGTTCGTCATCCAGCGGAATCTCGGATAAATAGACCATCTTGTAACTCACCTGTAGTACGTTAAGCGTACGCCTGTTGGATTTCTTGCTTATCGCGCAATAAATGTATACAACTTGAAAAAGGTAGCTTACCTATACGGCGCGGCTAGCGATGGAAAAAGAAAAACGCTGGCCCAGTGGCTGCCGCCCGCGCTTTCATACATTTATTTATGAAGCGCTATGAATAAATGGATGGTAGCCTTTCTCTCGCACTCGGTGTTTCAGAAGGCTGATATCGTGTTGTTACTACCGTAGACGTACCGAATATAATGGTTGTTCGGGGAGTATCTTGTCAAATCCATTACCTCACCTCTTGACGTTCACTTTTTGCGACAAGTTTATGTACATTTTGAGACGCGTATACTAATGCTAGATGACAAGGCAGAAGTTAAAAAAGAGTGTGTTTTCTCACTTCTTTCTCGCGTTTTCGGAGAAACGGATATATTTAAAAGAACTTTGCATTTTCAACCCATAATGATTCTAAAAACCTCTGAGTTGCCGCGGTGTAATTGCCTGTAGAAACACACGCAATTCTAAAGATATGAAAAATGTAGATACATTTTGAATTACTTGATACTCAAATAACTACAATATATAAGTAATCATGATATCTCAATTCCAAGTAGCAACGTGACATCATAAATAATTTTTAATTATATTTTTAATGACGTCTTAAACATCAATAAGACGTCATTAAAACTTGCCACACAGTTTAATTTAGAAAGAAAAAAGATTTAACAAATTTTTCTTTTTAGTGGAAACTTAAATATTAATAACATCAGCAAAAAAATAATTTGATTTATCAGCGGTTTATTGAATAGACCGGTGCAACATAATAAGAGTGTGCACCGAAGTATTTTTGATGACAGGATCGACCGACGCTCATCGAACAGGAATATTTTACCGTCTCTTTTCCGGCTGGTCTCACCTGAAAACACAGCTTCTCTCCCTACACACTTTTAATTTGCATCGGAAAAGACGACGAGCTCAACGTTTAGACCGAAAGAACGGGGACCGACGGAGCAAAGTCGAATCATGAAGAACGGTACGCCAGAGGGAAGCGCATGTAATTAACGAGTATTCTCAATAAGACGGGGGGTGGTCGAGCAGGGAAGAAAAGGGCGCGACGAAGAGCAGACTCGAGGGAAAAAGGTTCAAAGCTTCGAACACCCAGGGCGCGTTCACCTGTTAAATAAAATACATTTAAATTCCAGCGGCACGTTCTAGCACGTGGGAGCTATTGACCTCCCTCTTTCGCTCGTCATCTTCGTTCGTGCTCTCTTTCACCGCCACGTTTTACCGTAACATGAAACAGCTCAATGTGCACAGCTCGCGTACAGTCGGAGAGTACCTTCTGTCTCCGGATCTTCTTTATATTCTCAACCTACCTTTGTCATGCGCGTATTTCGCGCTTCGCCATCTTTCCTTAGTGATCCTGCATAGCGGTGATGCGATTATGAATGTACAGCAACGACTTGGAACATTGAATTTTGTCACGGAGAATTCACCGTTCGATATTTGGTGACCATCTGTTAAACGCGGTTTTATACTTGTACTGAGAGTAGTACAAATTCGCCGTATCATGACTGTATTTTTCGGCACCTGTTACAGAAAAGTTACTTATTCTTTCGGCGAGTTATATTTGTTTCAGGAAAATGCAGTTGTTATTTCATGCAAACGGCCTTTCCGCATGCGTTTCTGTTTCGTGTTCTAAAAAAAAACAGTGCATATGTTATGTCATAATATTACAAATATTTCAATTTATTCATTTATAAATTAACATATAATCAGTTTTTTTCTCAAAATAATTAATAATAAATTTAATAATTTTAATATTTAATAACGCGTTATTTATTTCGTCTCTTACGGCATATATTAAAGTGGATAAAATGAATGAGTAATCAACTGAATCAAATGTGCGTACAAGAAGTAGACACCAGCGCGTGATGGAATCGAAGAAGAGGACACATTCAGTCTAGTCAATCGACATTGCATTCACGTAACACCTTCGGTACTACCATCATATTGCATCCACGTTTTCCTCTGTTCTCTTGGCCATTCTATTTTCTTTCGTTTCATTTTATTTATTTTCATTCCTACCATACGCGGCTCCATTTACGATGGACCACGGCGTCGACAGCGATGTCATCGTGTAGTCGTCCTCGCCGTTCCATTCCGTTGCGTTTGGTTCTGCTCGTCGTACTTCTACTCATCCCGCGTCGTCGCCCGGAAAATAGATATTATTATACCGGATGTGCCCCCTACGTCCTATGTGTAACTCCAATAAATATCGAACGAATGGCCCTGAGGCCATATCCAGACAGGCGACCATCCTTTTATGATGGCGAATAGCATATACGTATTTTGAAGATTTAGTTTCATAAATATACAATGTCGCAACTTGACATATGTTATGAAAAATTATATGTATATTGTATTATATTATAATAATAGTAATGCACTTATTCTTTACTATTTATTAGCATTATTTATACTGTAATGAGCAACAGTAATTATACTTACTATATTTATTTTGATTATAATGTCTAAAATATCATTAAGAAAACTGTGCATAAAAAATATTAATGATGTAATTCTTTTATTATAAATATATAAAAAAAACAAGTTTGTACTATTCAAATCACGTTTACATTTTGAGATACATATAATAAAAACGACTGCTTAATTTCAATCAGTTGGCCATAGGCGATAAAAGCCTTTGATATCCAATAGCACAATATACATACATGAATAGAATTTTATTTTCGGAGAAAAATGGTATCTGTATAGGTTCAATACTAAAGCATAATAAACCGGATGTGACGTGTCATAAATAACAATGGATACTGAAAAGATAAAGAAAAATGTCAGTTGTATAAACGAAAATGTATTAAAATAAAACTACTTTGTTTTAATAATAAAGTGATATAATAAATAATAAAATATAATGAAAAATCTAAAATGTTAAGTAAGGTAGTAAATATTATAATAAACTTATTATTCCCTATTATTTCTTGTATTATTCATTTTATATTATTTCACTATTCTTTATATTATTCAATCCTAATACAACTTTAATATTTATCATATTTTAATAAATTAGCACTTTCTAAATAATATTAAAAAGTTATAATTTTCTTAGCATTTTTTAAATATTTATTTATTATATCTTTATCAGTATAATTTTTTGTTGGTTTTCCAGCAACCACAGAACCATTCATATTTTTTGAGAGAACAACAGCCTACTATTTTTTCTTGCCCCTTCAGATCTGTGTTATGCTTCGCCAGACAAATTGCTGGGAAAAATTGTAGCCGTGCACATAGCAACAGCGACTACTACGCAAGCAGAGAAAAGAGAAACACGCAAAACGATAAATTTTATAGAATAAAGATATTTCTTTATGATATTTGTGTTTTTTAACACAACGATTTGTTGAAAACGCAAAATTTGGAATAAAAATAATTGTAAATATAATTGATTATTATCTAAAAAGATTTAATACTACGTATTTATATATAGAAAAAGCAAATTTTGATACGATTTGGATTGTGTATTAATAATAAACATATTTGCTAATATTATTTAAAAATTATGTATTAATAATAAATATATTTGTTAATAATACTTAAAAATTTGTTATTTAAAATTAATTTTAATATTTGTATATTATGTAATAAGAATAAATGACGTAATTATATTTTTTAATAAAATTTCGAAGTTTTTGTAAAATTGTTACTGAAAGTTGAAGACCGGCGATTGGAATCTACATTTTTACGTTTAGTCAAAACTAAAGCTTTTAAAATTGATACATTTAAAAACAAGAGAAAAATAAAAGGCATATACCACGAGCACTCGATGTCGTACAGCGAAACTTCTTTCAAAGTCAATACATAAAATTACATTTAATTAATAAATAGACGTTTCGGCCTTCTATTGGGCTCGTTTATATCATCAGTATATAAAATAAAAATTATAAAACACGCAGAAATGTATAGTGTGCAAATAAAAATTGAGTATTATACTTTCTTCTTTACATGTCTATATGTCAATACACTCGTTCAATTTCTTATTTTACTTTCTTTAGGTGTATATTTTTAATGTATCCATAAATTTCATGTTCCACATTGTTACTGATATTGTACTCGACCACACAATTTCCAGATTCTGTGTTCCAGTAGATTTGTGCAGATTGGTATCATCAATGGATGACATGTTATAACAGTGAAATTCTTTGCGTATTACCCTACACTAGAGGTAGTCTATTTATTAATTAAATGTAATTTTATGTATTGACTTTGAAAGAAGTTTCGCTGTACGACATCGAGTACTCGTGGTATATGCCTTTTATTTTTCTCTTGTTTTTAAATTTTGACCACGTATTAACATTTAATGTTTGATACATTTAAAAATCGTTAAGCGTATTTACATCTGTGAAAAAATTTCATGATTACTGTTAAATTTGTTCGATTAAATATAGAATCAAGCTTAATTTAATAGAACGCTAAGATTAAAAATAAAATGTTTGAACTAATTTTATTAAGTCGTTAAATTATAATCTATCATTTTTTAGTTCCAGAAAAGATTAAATTTAATGTATTTTCGCATTTACTAGGAGCTTCAAAAGTATAATAGTTTAAAAAAACTGTTATAGTTTTTAGTTTAATTAACTATAATAGAATGCAAAATAAAAATTATTTGCAGAAAAAATATACAAAGATACGTTATTCATAAAAATTTATTAAAATTAAATGTAATAGGATTACTTTATATCTGACTTATAGTAGAAGTTTATATATAGCTACTTTATAAACGTCAATTACGTCTTATGACGGTAGCGTTCTCTGCTGCTTTTAGGTATTTTGTATTCATGAGGATCAACGTGGATTATGTGTCACATGGACATCAACTTTAGCCTAATATACCTGTCTCCCTAAAGACGTAAACTATTTTGGAAAGTTATTAAATTATTTTGTTTCTAATTCTAAAGATATTATTTGGAAAATTAAATATACTTTATTGAAAAAATAAAACTATTTACATATCTATAAAAATATATATAGAGATTTAGAAATTAATTATAGATAAAATAGATTTTAGCTTTTAGACAACATAGATTCTCATATTCTATGCTTTTAAGTTGTCTTACACGAATCGACACCCCAGGCTTTCTCATCGAACTAAGTTTCATTGTTGGTGACGTATGCTTCCCCGTTTAGGGGACAAGTTTCAGAGATGGCTTCCTCGAGAGCCAACGGCACGAAACTCCCGCGGCGCAAAGTCTGGCTCCGAGTTAGATTAAGCCGTGGCCAGTAAGCCACCTTCAGAAATTGCTCGTTGCCCTTCGGATTTCATTAGCGTTTCGAGCGAATCTCATATTCCACAAAGTGCTTTTCGGGAAATTTGCGGTTCCAGTTCTACGTCGCGAAAGAGAATAATAACTTTCTAATCTGTTGAACTTATTTCAGAAGAAACAGTAATATCAGATATGACATATGTCTGACATTACATATTCTATGCAATATATTTGTTCATTGATGTATATATAATTATATGTATATAAAATTAAAAATTCAGCGTATACATAATATCATTCTGTATATTGTGTTCACAAAATTACATTTTGAAATTATAAATAAGCTATTTATAGCAAAATAAAAACAAAAATAGTGCGTCAGCTAAATAAAATGTCTAACTTTATACAAATTCCATCAAAAAATTAAATTAAAGCATGTGTAGCATTAATATACCGTAGTAATTTCTTATTGTATAATCGGGAAATTGCTAGTTAAATGCGGATCAGTCCTCCGTACATTTACCAAACGCCCGGTTGCTAATAGTATCTAGAACATTTGCACCGCCTATTGAATGTAAACACGCGAAGCGTCAAACGACTAAAGACCTTTGATGTTCAATCGCTAGCAGAGCATGAACGCCCTTGAACTATCCCCTTGAATTCTACGTGAATTTCGCCCTTTAGAATTCGTTCATTGGTAGAATGCGTTGGCAGTAATGAAATTCAACTTGTTCAGAATTTGTGTGATTCCGCAAAGCAATTGAATAATTTCATGGAAAAAATATCTTTACACACACACACACACACACACACACACACACACACACACACACACAAACACACACGGTGTCCCCAGAATGACCGCATTTTCTCTTAAGAACGTATCCTTGAGACGAAAATCCTAATACAAAAATGTCGAGGCTATAATAGTTTTTGAATTATAATTGGTGAAAGATAGTTTGTAATTCGAAAATACGAGGCTATTGTAGCCTCGTATTTTCGTATTAGGATTTTCGTCTTATAATGTTTAAAAGAATTCAAAAATAATAATAGAAGCTATAAAAGTAAAATGGTTTTTTGATTTATGAGCATTTAAAGTTAGCTTATAATTCAAAAAATTATTGTAATCTCGATATTTTCGTATTAGGATTTTTGTCTTAAAATTACCTCAAGAATACGTCCGTAAAAGGAAATGCGGTCATTCTGGGACACCATGTATATCTGTATTATATATGTAAAATATATTTTATATATATATAACAAAAGATATATGTTAAAATGTAACGTAAAAATCAATTTTACTCGTAAGAACATGTATGTATAAAACAAATTATATCACAGTCTAGTCACAGTAAACAAAGTTCATTTCATAGGTATACTAGAAAAAGATTCTATTTATAAAATACAAATTTTTACCTGCATCGCTAATTTTACTTTCTAATTCCGGAATAAATTTTATCAGAAAATCCAATTATCAAGAGTTCGGAAATTGTGGAAGCGGAAATATATAATAAAATTAGCTGCTTACGGTTTTGCTCTTTTTCTATCTCGACAACTCGATTCGATCTGTAAAACATGGGTGTACGATTACACAGTTATCTATATACTTTCTGTCAAAATTAAGAGAAGATTAATCCATTAAAAATAAAAATTGTATATTATATTCATGTTTGGTAAAAATTTGCAAAGAAATATGATTAAAAATTAGCCCCTATAATTATTAATATAACATAATTACACATATTAATTATTACATATAAAAGTTTGAAGAACATTTTTGCCTCTAATCAAATATTTTTATTTAATGACATTCGTCATTTATTAAGATCTTGAGAAAATTTTGAAATTATTAGTTAAATTATTGAAACGAGGTTTAACAATTTGCAGGGTTGGGTAAGTTAATGTATTTTTTAACTGAATAAAGTTAAAGTTAATGGCTTTACAAAATTAATAAAGTTAAGTTAAAAGTTGAAGGAATAAAAAATTAACTTAACGAAAGTTAAGTTAATATTGAATTAACTTAAGTTAAAAAAAAAATTAGTTTATTCGTAAGAAATTGACCAATTATAGTCGAATTCGAGGGGAATAATCGATTATGATTCGTCCATTTCTTATGGTTTATAAGCCATAAAAAATGGACGAATCATAGTCGATTATTCCCCTCGAATTCGACTATAATTGGTCAATTTCTTACGACTTAAGATTTAAAATACCTATTGTAAATCCGGGGTAATGAGTACATCCAGAAGCACGACTGCTCATAATTGGTCAATTTCTTACGACTTAAGACTTAAAACATCTATTGTAGATCCGGACTAAGGCTTATGGCATAAGGCATAAGCCAATCAGAAGGCTGTATTAGCATCTTAAGAAATTACTTAAGATAGTCTTAAAATATGAACGGATTACGAATATACGCCCTTAGTCTTATTATACGTATTTTATTATTGTATTTTTCTAAGGGATTTAAGAGATAAAAAAAACTTTTAACTTAAAAAAAAGTTAAAAAGTTAACGTTTAAAAGTAACTTAAGTAAGTTAAGTTAAAATTTAATGCAGTTAAAATTAACTAAGTTAAGTTAAAAGTTATTAACTTTTTATTAACTTTTTTTAACTTTTAACGTTTTAATTAGTTACTACCCAACACTGACAATTTGGTTCTATATTTGCATGTATCGGCGCTGTCTGGATTCGGTGATTTAAATCAAGTTAGTAATACCGTTTGCACCTTGGTCTTGTCTTTTCGGCTCGCGTGTAAGGATCACGGAAACGATACCAGGATTAACGTTGCGAATTGCATCGAAACTCGTTTACGATCACGTGGCCCTACCTTTTCCATTTTGTGGGGATGAACATCCTGTTTCGTGGAAGACTGGATGGCCGGAGGGCTGCAGCGGCGGCGACAGCAGAGAATTACCGTTGTCGGTAAATGGATTAGCCGGACAGATATTACGAGCGCAGGGGCTCTTTGATGAGCGCCAGTTCGTTTATCGTTAATTTACAATGGTACCTACTCTCCCTCCCTTTCTCCCTACTCTACGTTACCCTCTTTCCACCCACTTCCCATATCACCCCGCGATACCCCGACATACGAATATCTACCCATTCCACTTAACCCCTCTGCTCCACCCTTTCCGCCGAATCCCGGCACGACCGAAAATCCCACCCCCTTCCGTCGGCTCGGCCACCAATTATTGCATTGGTAATCGATTGGATTATCAAAGTTTTGATAACGCATCGAGCTCTGCCGCCTCCGCACCCCTACGTGCGCGCTCTCAACACACCCTCCGCGTCCTATCCTCTCGTTACCATTTCACTGTGTTCCGTGCCATGGCAAATTATTTGCTCCGACGAAGCATGAATTCCGACCGTAATTACATTTCGCCTGATATTCAATTAGAACTACCGGTTCGTTCGGCGTGCCTACGAGAAAAAAGAGGAACAGAAGAGTGCGATTGAACACGGACGAAGAAGCTTGTGATGCTTGGCACTTTGGCTTATCTCTCACGAATCGATACAAATCGATACAAATCGATACTTCTACGATACTCACAAGATATAAATATGTGTACGGTATAAATTATTTAAAACACAAGCTTAATGGTTAAGTCACGTTTATACATACATACTGTTGTTATAGAGAAAGCTTAAAGATGCATTTTTTTAATTAACAAAAAGCTATTATTTCATTCTAGAATTAAATTTTCACAATTATACTATATCTTTCAGCATAGAAATTCTATTTGATGTAAATCAAATAAATGAGTGTTTTAGGTCTTTGTATTGTTTCGCGAATCGGTTGGTCATCCGAAAATAACGCAGTGATTGCTGTAGCTACCGAACATTCGCCCATTGCATCGCCATTCTCGCGAGAAGTTAATCTCTTTCATTCACGATCGCAGCGTGTCGTACGGGCAACGGCTATAAATCCTATATTCAGGACGACGGGCATCTGGTTCTCTAACCGTTTTTCACCAGACGCAGTAGCGTACATATATATATATATATATATATATATACACACGTTCCTCGTGGACAGATTACTGTAGCTCTCATGGTAGTCACACGCCGGGGGCTCCCGAGAGAGTTTAATTTGCAGTAATGGGCGCATCCTCGCACGAGCGAAAGATTAAAAGCACCCACCGCTTGCAGCACCACCGCCGCTTCCATTCCCGCTCTTGATCTCACCATCTTCTCGACTCGCCGACCAAATGGCTGTTCGCCTCACTCTCGTCAGAAAGGAACGAGTTCAGATACCATTTAGCGCTTTCTGCGCTTTACTCTTCCGCGCTTTTCCTTGCTGGAAACTCGCGAACCAGCGAGTCTCGCAGTCTCGTTGCTCGACTGATTAAATGCGAAATTCCGCTCAGTTCTTTCGCGTTCGTCAATTCGGGATCCAACCCATTGGCGTTCTCGCGTTTCTCATCCTCAGCGTCCTCTTCTTCCACTGTTCTTATTCCACCGACGAACGAGTTGTTTCCACCTTCGCCCCATTCCGCTGTCCCGCATCGCGCATATCTCCGTACAGCTACCCCTTTGGTCGTGTTCGGTGCCCATGAACGTACATAGCTGCAGACGTGGATATTGCCTGGCGTTACCGGGCTGAAAGGCGTGCGGATATTTGTTTAACGCTAATTGGAAAATGCTTCGACCTCCTTCCAGCATTCTCCACTCCTTTTCTCTCACGTCTGGCTGTCGGAGCGCGTTAACGAGCCGGCTGAAAGTAGTCCACCGGTACACGAGTATAGCATGTACACGAATCGCCTTCTAAGGCTTTTCTTTTCTCCAGTGTCGCCTTGCTCGTGTTGGGCTCGTTTTCTTTCTCCTTTTTTTTTCGTTGCGTTTTCCCGGTCGTCGAGTCTGCCAGGACCCGTTGCTCTTCTTTTTAACTGAGATGCGTAAAAACATTGACGCAAAACACGTCTTCGTTTGGTCTTCTAAAACGACTTTTCAGCATTGCCATTATAAAAGCAAGGAATTTTTTCTATTATGATATTCAGCAATGCACGAAAATAAATTGTAATTGAGCATTGTTATCTCCGACAATTGACGAGAATTGGAAAAAGTTTGTTTGAAAATGTTTTTAGATAAATATTGAATACTGAATGTTGAAGATATTTCTTTGCGGAATATAGCATTATTCGCAAACGTGCTTAAGATTCTTTTACATAAAGTATATCTAAATACATTATTCTTATATAAATGCAATATATTATTAGTTCTATAAATATTTTTTTAATTAAAAATATATTTTGCAAATAAAAAAAATTTCTTGAGAGATATATATATATATATATATATGATTAGAAAATGAAAAATTTCCAAAAGATTTAGAAATATTATTTGTAATGTAATTTAATAATAAGTTGTAAATATATTTATTAAATCTAAATTAAAACGAGTATTTTCAATGCAATAAATAACTCAAAGCTTTCTTTAAAAATAAGCAAAACTATCTCATATACGTACCTAAAGGCATATACATACCTAAAGGCAAATTATTCAATTACTTTTTACTTTTTTTTCCATTGAGTTTGTTGGCTACACTGAATTGTAATCTACCTTTTCCAATCATCGGACTGATATTCGCTGTACAAAGATACCGTATCGCAAGCTCTTCTCAATGAAAAGATAGCAAAAGAGGGAAAAGAAAAACGGTTCTTTATATACCACAGGCTATGTTTCACAGAGTTCCGTCATGCCGCTGCAAAATGGTGTCCTCACTTCCTGCTTTTGACGTACGATGATTCATCGTTCCCATGCCATTTGTCTCAATGCACGCTCATTTCCCGACATCTCAAGAGACGCCAATTCCAATTGCGAGATGCATCGAGAGCTCCTGAGGTTTACCTGCAGTTAAGTACGTGTGCGTTTTCTTCCTTCGCTTTATTTTTTTTTATGATCATATTCTCTCTTCCTTGCTTCTCTTTCTTTCTTTCTTCTTTTTAATAGCTGCGATCTTTTCTTTTACATAGTGAATTTCGATGTCTGTAATGGAACTCTCTACAGACAATGCATGCGCGGTATTAAGATCATATACATAATATAATCCATATTGTATAAATTATTAATTAAAAATAATAATAAAAATTTTGCAATAAATCAAACAATGTACTGTAACCTGTACTTTTTGAATATTTCATTAACATGTTTCTCATATCTATTAATATGAGGTATAAAAAAGGTCTGAATTTTAATTACAACTTAATAATGGTATACAGATAAAGAAAGACCCCAAATTTAATCCATTTTGTGGTCTTCGAATTTTGAATCGAACTTTAGATACGCCAAACAATGTTGTATAATAGGACATTAATCTCAGAAAAAATTTGAGCATAGGGAATTTGGAGATACGGGGAGTCAAAATGATCAAATTCCTAATATTTCCAATATTATTCAAATACTATAGACATAAAAAGTTAACTTATTTGATAATAGTAAAATTTTGACTAGACTTAGTCAGAATAGTATTCTGTTTTTTCCATTCCTATTGCTCAATTTTTTTAAAGAGACATAACTATCTTCACTATTAAGAAAGAATTAACTTCTTTTTTTTGTCTATAGTAGTTGAATAATATTGGAAACATTGGCGATTTGATCATTTTGACTAACCGTATCTTCAAAAATAACCCTGTGTTTAACTTAAATTTTTTCTGAAATTAATGTCCCATCATATAGCATCGTTTGGCATACAGTTCAATTCAAAATTCGAGGACCATAGAATACATAGATTATAAAAAATTTGTGTTTTGTGAATTTTTCTAAAATTCTAATTATGACTTAATAGTGGCAAACGATAATCTGTAGATTGCAAAGATTATCGCAATTACAAGACCAAGAATTACAATGTAAAAGAGGGAACTGGAGGAAAACACGGTTCCGCCTTCTGCCCTCATACGAGACGTACAACACGAGGCACGCATGCCGCCGAAGGGCGATGGCAATTTGTTGGCGCTTGTCCTCCAACTGGCTTGACGTAGGCTCCGGCCGTGGGTGCGCACGAACAACGGGTCCATTTTATCAAATGATTTATTCAGGACATGATCATTAATGGAAGAACATTACTCTCTCGTCAAGAATCAATAGATGCTCAGTCGTGGAACAGCAGATCGTCAGAGTAGATCAAGAGAGACGTAGATCGAGAACCAACGAGTAACAGAGTCGACATGACTGCGTGAGAGTATTTGTATGTTTGTTCCTATGAGAGAACGAAGAAGGGAGGGTGCACGATGAATGATGAAGAGAGAGAGAGAAACAGAGGATCGCCATGTATTCTCACCAATTTCTCCATACACATGCGTCTTCTTTCCCCTTTGCTATCACTACGCACTCTTTCTGTCTACGTTGCGTTGCGACCCACGCCACGCTCCCAACTCCACTAAATCATGGAAACAAAACCGAAACAAACCAAAATAAATTGCACGGGTAATGTATTCAGGCTGCAAATGATTATTCCAGATCCGTCGGGTTCAGCCTGCCTGCGGCTTTCCGCAAACCGCCACGCTTGCCATTCCCCGGTTGCAGGGCACCCCAACCACGTCGACGTATCCTGCACTGCTACGCACTCTCTCACGTGTCCATTCCTGCGTTCAGAACTGTCCCTCCGACCTCCTATTTGATCTCGTCACCCGAAACATAATTAGCCCCACGTCAACCCGTTTGGGAATTCGTTTGCGAAAATACTTTTGCACCTGAAATTGACATACGTTACTCCCTTTTCATAGAACAGAATGTCTGCTGATTTTTAGAAATTCTAACAGAGAGCGCCTAGCGAAAATTTTATTTTATTAAATACGCTAAAGCGAAGACCGAAGACCGAAGACTTTAAAATTAAAGAAGATGAAGCGAACGATTTTGAAGATTAAGCTAACGTTACAGTACTTAATAATTTTTAGAGATCTCATTAACTTCATAAGATTAGTACAGAATGCGTTATATTATTGTCTCAAAACAAATTTTATTTAATAAACAATGATAAAAAGATAACAGCGATTTGATTTACGTAATACATATGATCATCGGTGTATCCAGGATTTTTTTCGACTTTTTATTAATTCTGTTATCACATAAATAACAATTTTTGCGCGTTAGTAGATTGTTTTTTTAAGTATGTTAAAACTTATAATGTCTCGTTTTCCTGATTTTAAATAACAACAATATTAGGTTTTGTTAATCATAATTTTCAATCATAAATTTCGGGGAATGGAGGTTGAATCCTTTCAACCCCCTTTCTGAATATGATGTACAATTAAGTATGAGGTAAATTTAAGATTTTATTAATTTTACTTTCTTGATTCTACGTCTTGTAAATCGTATAGTTTTATGTTTCATTTTCTCGAGTGGTGAACCGCAACCGAATTCTGACATGCGTCACACCAGATACAACTCGCGTTCCCGTTTCACACGTCTTTGTACGCCCGATTCGCGAAGCAGCGTCGCACATTCAGCGGCGCGTACCGCCTGGCAAAAGCAAGTGACAGCCAGTTCGCCGCAGCGACAAGATTAAGGAGTAGGGTATTTACCTCGACAAGGTGACAGCTTTAGGTACGGAGTCGAAGTAAGGGGTTGGGCGTTGCGTGAAGATTTATGATTGTTACGCTGCAGGCAGTGGGTGGTGGAATGTAATAGGCAGACCGCTGCTTGCCTGGGGGTTCAGAGGCGACACAGAGTCCGGTGGACAAGGGTTGGTCGGTGCCTGCGAAGGTTGCCGTAACACGGGTCTAATAGCTCGTTTGATCGGGACACCCGCTTCATGCTGCGGGTCCTGGCTTGCTTTATCGCGTCTCATCTCTCCTTTCGTTCCGCCCTTACTCGTCGCGCTCGTTCGCTGTGAGAAGCATCATCCAACGGTGCACTGATGAGACAGGCTTTATGGCTTCTGGAGATATTGTACTTGAATTCAGGAAATCCAAGCCTTTTGTTGAAGAGTACGTTGCAAATTAGACACCCCGTCTCATCGCTTTCTTGTAATATTGATATAGAAAATATTGATACGAAGATGTCTTTATTCACCGAAAAATAAAAAATTATAAAAGTGATATTAATGAATAATTGCAATATGCAATATTATAACACAATGTTATAATAATTAGTCAGGAAAATTTATTATATAAATTTTTAAAGCTTAATATTTAATCGAACAAACATTTTAAGTTTAAAGCTTTTTATCATTATTTAACAAGTTTTTTTCAAATAAATCAATTAAAAAATTTATTTTATGAATGCTAAAATTCATCATTGTTCAGTCATAATTATCTCTAAATTTATTATAAGACATTTTTAAAGAGATCTTTACTTTTAAAAAATGTCAAATATAAAAATATAATAATTACAAAATATATATTATATTTACATGTACGTTTATATTAATCTTTTTTGGAATACATAAATGAATAAATGTTGTCGACAGTTTGAGGTACACCTTACATAATTACATTAATAATATTAAGCCTGCCGAAATGATGGATTACTCTTGAATTTATGTAATAATATTTTACTGACTGTAATAAAATTTAACTGACCTCACCAATTTAATACATTTCAACAAATGTACATATATATATACCCAAATCAGATATATTAAATCGCTTTTCACTCAAGTCGTAATCCTGTTTGTATTGTTCGTATTTCCATACAGAAATTAATGCAAATATGCTGGTAATTTCGAAATCCAAGAAATACCTAGAAAATATTACGCATAATGCATATACAATATCGGCTTTCTTTTATTCTTTTGTAAATTATTTAATATAAATAAGAGAAAAGCTGGGGTATACAGAAAACATCGAATTATATTTATGATGAAAAAATAGTAGGGAAGAGTGGGGGAATTGCAAGCACGGGTTAAACACACATAAACGATACTATTACATTATATTAGAGTAACAATAGTCCGATATGAGTGCCACACTATAACACGTGATCCATCATATGTACACGCATACTGTTTAAGATAAATACAATGAAATTTTTTTTCGATATTTTTAATGTAAAGAAGAGTGAAGCAACAGCGAATACCTAAAGAAAATGTTAAATAACAAGCGATATTTATTTATCAATTATATAAGTCTTTTTTTAAAGATTTTTTGGCTTTAAATTGTAATATAATTAACATTCATATATTATCAATGTAAACTGTAAACAAAAACAAAACCTTTTCGGCATTATCCCTGCGTATATACTACCATACTACGGGTAATTTTGAACAGTATAGATTTTATTTTTTGTTTAAAATTTATATTGAAATGTATGAATGTTAATTATTGTAGTTTATAAAGTCAAGTAACTGAAGTATCTCCTTTAAATAAATACTTTTACAATTTATAAGTAATCGTCAGTTTTATTTAAATTATTTTCTTAGGTATTCGTATTCCCCTCATTTTTCTCTACAATCATGGAAATAATAATTACTACATACCCATCAATTAATTTTATGAATCAATTCCAGTACATTAGACTGACAGACTAACGTTTACATTACCAAAAAAATAAAGATTCAAAGCTATCCTCATTAGGCAAGAACAAATCAAGAAATATTTCTTTCTTTCGCCAAAGAGCAATCTATTATTTTGAAACGGACGAATGTTGAAATGGAGTAACGCGCCTAATAATGTAAGCTCAAAATAAATGAGTGGTTGATGGTAACCCTCATCGCGCCGTTGAAACGAGAAAGAGAAAGATCGGATGTTGGGGACCACCGCGGGAAGAAGTACAACCAAGAGTCAAAACAGGGCAAGTCAAAAGAAGGGAGGGAGATGAGCTGCGCGATAGTTGAAGCATGGGAAATAAGAGGATGGTCCTTAAAAGTTCGGGAAGAGCCGCTCTCTACTGGCAGCAGCCAGAACGAGAGTTGTTATCTAATTTTACTCTCAACGCTTCTTCGATTTATTCGCCAACTTTTCGACGCATTACAATATGCTGCTAACAGAGCTCGGATCGTCTGCCATCGTCTCTCTTTTTTCCGCTCTCGGTATTCCTTCCTGTCTGATTCTCCGTCTCTCCGCTTTCGCTTCCTTTCCAACATATACACATCAGAGAACATATAATGTATCTATGTTTTGTGTCTACACAATCTTGCCACTTTCTCGCGATAAGTTACTTTTTCAAATTTATTTACTTATAGAGTTTTTTTATGAATACTATTGCCATAGTTGTGCTTATAAATAATTTTATGAATAAAATTCTAACAATCATGATTGTTGTTTGTATTGTATCACATATTTATATTAACTTTAGCATTTCTAAATAATTTTGAAGTATGAATTAATATTAAAGTAATTTTTCAAAAATTAATTTATTATGTAGAATAATCTGTAAAATTTCCAATAATTCACTTATTTTCGCAATTAACAATAAATAATGATTATTACTTGGTGAATGTACTTAATTGTTTAATGTTAAATTTAATTTAATATAATTGAATTATATCGTTCCAATAATATTTTTGTTTTATTAGTAAGATTTAATTTAAATAAAAAAATATTACATTTTTTAAATTGTGTAGTTCACATTGCCTTTGATTCCAAATACTTTGAGTCCAATATCATGTTTGATATATCGATTCTCAATTATTTGAGACAAAGAGAATGCATATGTATTTGTTAGTGGTAATCGACACACACACATATATACTATTCGAGTTCATTGATCAAAGGATCATTTGTGTGGATCTTTCGTGGTTACCTTTGGAGGACGCGTTCGTAAACTATTTTAATTACAGCTTTGTTGCTATTCTATTCTCTTGCAAGTTGATCCGCCAGTTGCTCTATACTCTTGCTTTTACTAGTTAGATAATTTAGTGAAAATTCCACGCAATACAAGATAAATATGTCGTAAAATAAAATCGATTGCAAATGATGCGGCTGTGTATGTCCGAATAATATAAATAAATACTATTAAATTTTATAGAAGTTTTAAAAGTAATAAATCAGAAATAAAATTGCGTAAACACGATGATCGTATCTCCCAGATATTAATTCAACATTGAAATCTGGGAAATGTGTGCATTGATGTTTGGATTAAATTACAAATTATCTGTCAGGTTTTAATATTTTAACAGAGGATCATAACGTAAAGTTGTAAAAAGGATCTAGCTTTAATGCTTTTAAATATTTTCAACTACATTGCTTTTTGAATAATATTGATCGATAGATTAATGTGAGACATCAGTTTAAAATTGATTACAAAAATTCGAAACGTACAGTTCCCATAGTGATACAGTACGTTCCACAGCTGTGTGATGTAGACAACCAATTACAATTTTCCAATTTGCTGAATAAACTGCCAACATTTGGATCGTTGGAAGAGTTAGTTCATCATGCAGTCATACTATTTTTTTATATTAAAAGCAAAACTTAATCTTATATTTAAAACAACTTTTATATATATGTATACATATACTATATGTACATAAAAATACACACACACACACACACACACACACACACACACACACACACACACACACATGTATATAAACACACCCAAATGTATTTATATATTATATTTTTTTTCTAGTAGACAATTTACATAATATTTCTTAAATTTCTTTGTATAGATAAATATCTCTATTCAATTAAAGTATTAAAAAGAAAATTGTTTTTCAATTAATTTTTCCATTATTTTGAGACTTCTGACATAGAATTACGTTTTCGTGAAATTTTAGTTGTCACTAACAAAAGAAATGCAATTTTTTGATAGCTATATCCAACTCGGCGTAATCATATCTTGCAATATTGCGCATTGATATTCGAGTTACACAGCCAAAACTCTTTGCCACATAAAAGTTCGAGTCGTTGCAGCTACGAAATTGTTTTAAATTGGATCAGCCCGATCAGAGTATGCCTATTAATGTAGGCATATTGAACCGACGCAGCCACGAGCGACGAGAACGTCCGCGCGCAGCGCTTGAATACCTCCGGCGCGGCGAGCAAGGGAGCGCCGAAATTTTCGGGAAAATTACAACGCGAATTCTTCCACACTCCATGGTTACACGCGTAACGTTCATCGAGTTCACTCCAGCGCGGAGGGCTGTTACACTTGATCAAAGCCGACGTGTACAGTTACGTACATTCGATCCCTCTTCCCCGCGCGTATCCCGACCTAGCGTCTCTGTCATCGTATAGGTGCGCTTCAGTCGCGCTATTTGCATATTACTGGCGTGCGGCGTGCCGGCAACAGGCCATCGAAATACCGTCCCTCTCCATCGGGCACCCTCCCTCTTTATCTCTCTGTCGTTCTCTGCAAAGGGAGAAACGCGTACTCGGTATCCCCTCTGACAAAAATTTCAATATGGCACGCCGCGAACCGTACCGCGCAGCATCGACGTGCGTTATTTTCGAATTCTATCGAATGAAATCGCGGAATTGCACGGTATAAAATACGCTCGAAATATATAACCAGGGACAGTAATGCAACAGTCGGCGATTGTACCAGGAGAGGCAGGCACAATGCTGTTATGCCGATGTGGAAGGAAGAATTAATAGATTTACTTTGATTGGAACTGTGCTATTTGCTGTGGCTGTATGTTTTATTCGTATGTAATTTATACAGATTACTTAAGAAATAGTATAACTTTGATGTATGGTAACAAAGCCGTACAGTAGTTACAACTGTATATGATCAGACATTCCATTATTTCCATTTCGCTTTACCTATTTACACTATTGTCGATTTTAAATTAATTATCTAGCACATAATTTTTAAATTCCATAATTTACTTTGCAAGAACAAAAATAGTAATTAATTCCTGTACGGTTCTTCATTATAGATGCACCAGTTGAACGGTTAATAGCGATCATTGCAGAACATTTCAATTTATTTGAACGCTTTATCGCGTGACCATATTATTAACCAAGCATTATTAACTAAAACAACAAAAGTGCATTATCGACAGGAACAAACATAAATTATGTTAATTAATGCTCGTAGAGGTAGCCGTGCAATATATTTTCAATCGCGGTAACGCAAATAATTATTCTCGAAAGTTCGTTCACGTTAAGTTATTAGATTCTATATACCATTGTACTAATAGAAACTCAAATGATATCTTATATAGCTTCACAGAAACATGTTTCCAATGTCTTCCATTGGAAAAGGCCTGAACGCGGATTGCGATTCGATTGATACCCTCGTTCTGCCAGTAGTCCCGATGTCTTCGAGAGGATTTTTCGTTCACTTCGTGCAAAGCCCGAGAAACGAGCATTGGTACAGTACGCGCGTACGTTTTACGCGACCAATTGAATTTTCGCCGAGAGCCAGAGACGGCTGCGCACACAGCACGGGTAAACGAACAGCGAAGTTATATACGGTAAAATTAAAAAGCGCGCACGTGCGCGCGTGACTCAACGTTTGTGCAAGGCGACGTCGTTGCGTATGTCGGTGTGTGGGTGCGGGACGTACACGCAGAGTAAATCACCACCAACTACTTAGCTCGACTGTTTCACGAGTTACCGTGTTCCGCACCGATTTAAAACTTTAACTATCCTTATAATCACATATTGCGAAGTTGATCCGTGTCCTTTTTCCCCGTCCTTTCCACCCCTGCCGCCGACCGCTTCCATCTCTGTCCGTCGTACGGCATACCTCTTCTTACTTACGACCCGAGCAAAACTGTGCTTGGGTCGCTGACGAGCCTTGTCCAACTCGCTGTCGTCCGTGCCGCAGGCTGCCGAGGAGAAAGGAGACGAGGGTGAACGTGGCAAAGTTCCGAAGTTAAAAATTGTTTAAATTGTCGGTTAACTGTTAGCCGCCGGGGCTAATGAAACGTAGAGCCCCGGCTATCAACCCTCGCTGCAGCCAGCTGAACTACCCCGGCCTCTACCCCCCTCTCTCTCTCCCTCTCTCTTTCTCTTTCTCGCTCATGATGTACCTTTGACCTCGTCAGACGATACGACCGCACGAACACTACGAGGAACTCTGCAATCACCTTTCGTCCCTCGTGTTCCCGACGATACCGTCAACCTTTCTGCTTATATTGTACCTGACGCTACTAAATCTGCAAACTAAACAAAGTCGGGGAAATTGTAAATTTTTAATGTTAACAGTGGATTACGAAGTTGTTTGCTTGGTATAGCGTTGGATGAATAAAAAGAGCATTATGTTAAAAATAATTAGATAATTGGAGAAAATGTACGCTAATACTACTATCACATCCACGTGATAATCGAGTAAAAAAATTAAAAATGAATATAAATATAAGAAATACTAGGACAAGAGTTATGCGAAAAGAAACTCTCCAGAAGTTCTGAAACAAATGAACGAGTAGAGTGATCCTGACAGGAAAAGGTGTAGGAAGATGAAAACCAGTAAAGCCATAGAGCATATGCATGCTATATTCTGTATTTTGTCGCTTCTGTTTTATCCTGCTTCTTACTATTTCTGTTATAACGATCAAAACAGCTTGCCTAATTCTATTTTATTTTATGTATATTGCAAAGAATATTATAGTACGTGTCACGTAATTACATCCTGTAAGAAACGATTTATTACTTTGGCATCCGCAAAGCTCATTTTACATGACGGGATTGTCGACAAAGCTCTTACTTTGAAACTTATTAGAAAACTTATAATCAAAGAACTTGCAGAAAGTTCTGAATTTATCCTGCTTTGCGAGATACAATGGGATGACTCGTCACTCGTTCGTTTGCATTCATATCGCCTGTATATCGCGCTTTTGCAGTACCTCAAATGCAGCCTCGTCGGATAGATTCACGCTGGAACGTAGACGCGTCAGCACCTTCGACGTTGAACGTACATATTTGACGAGCGAATGATATGCAACCGCCAGATAAATCGAATTTACGATAAATCTGAAAGGACTATGGCAAAGCCGTCCCGGTTGCAAGACGAAAGAAATGGGGAAATATGTAAGTACATACATATAGAAAGAGAGAGAAAGAGAGGAAGAGAGAGAGAGGGAGGAGGGGAACTTCAATGAGGCGCTCTTGGAAATCGAGTCACGGATATCGCGTTGAGGCAACCGGATATTCAGAGCTTCTCCGGGTATCCTGGGCGATCCGATATCCACGAATAATCCTACCACGCTTCCGATCTTCGTAGGACGTTAAATGCTATTGTAGACAAAGAACGGATGAAATAAAGAGAAATAGAGAAAGAAACACGAACAACGGGAAATGCCTCGAGTCATCAAGTATCGTATAAAAAGACGAAATGAAGTTAATAGTTACATTAAAGCAGATCGAATAAAGTTAGTATGCAGAGTAAGTCTATAAATTCTTCGTTCCGCAAAGAATAAATAATACCTAGCTTGATATTCTGCTTAATAGGACAGAGAAATAGCTTCGTCATAAAAAATATGAAAGAATTTAAAACTCTCTATACAATTACTAACTACACTTCACTGTACGTAAAAGCTTGAAAGTTTGAAATATAAACTTTTCGAAGCTTTTTTCTATCGATGGCAAACAGCAATGAAATGTATTGAAAGTTAAATACATTCGTGATTTTTATCTTCTTTATTTCTTCTTGTTTAATTGTCTCGTGCTATATAAAATAACATGAAAAATGAAACTTTTAAACATTCTATTTACGTTTGTCACAAAAATTTAAATAAAAAATATAAATAAATAAATAATTTTTAGTTAACACAAAAAATTAATACATGGTCTGGTAGCGTGCGCTTAAAAATTTAATTTATTGCATATTTTGTATATAATTTGAAAAGTACGAGACACGAGAATATATAATAGCATGATAACATAATGTTTTCAAATAAAAAAAATTGTGTTTGTATAATTTTTTTATGTTATACGATTGTTGAATATCATTAATTCAAGCTAGAGAACATGTAATATGTAGCACATGTTTTCGTTTCCTCCCCTGTTTATAAATCATGGGTGAACCCTACAGTTTTAAACCCTCTCTTTGCATCGTATGCCCCGAGAGGAAAAGCAAGAAATGTACCATAAAACATGACCCTAAAATTAACCGATTCCTTAATTACTCGTTCCGTTTTTCGGACTTCAACATTTCTCTCACTCCTCTCTGTCTGCATTCAATCTGTTCTCCATTAACTATTTTACATTATCGTGTAATTATTTTGAATTGCGCAATATAATTGCATTCCATTCTAAAACACTCTAAATTTAACATGGAAGATCGTGCTAATTGTTGTATTAAAATTAGAATATCATCATGTTGCACACAGCACACACATTGGTATATTGCAATTTTTTATATTGATAAATAGAAAATTACAAAAAAAGAAACCAAAATTATTTATTATTATATAAGGTTCTTTATTTTCTTTTCTTTTTATTTCATATAAATGTGCATTTCTGTCTGTTCCCATTGATTTTACTAGAAATCTTTGTCATCAGTTTATCATAAGTTTCCCCATATTTTTCTCGCATCATCACCGGCACCATCGATATATCGTTAGCGTCAAATCGAACTCCCGGCGCGCGGTGGCGAGGGTGTGTAAGGGGTAATATTGTCACGGATATTACTTGTGCAATGGAAACACGGCGTCTGTGTCGGTGGTCACGATCGTTGGAGTGTTTAGTCTAGTGTCTCCCGTTGTTGTGACAATCCATCCGCGCGCAAGCACAAAGACATGCGCGCAAGTTAACGCGTACAAACGTATGGCCGCACTTCTCTAACCGCACAGATAGAACGCACACGTATCACAGGAACGTAGGACATAGAAGAGGGTTTAGGGGGCTGGGGCTGGGCAGGGACATCGGTGAGAGTCAGGAGAGAGAGGTATACAGCAGGAGACTACGTACATGCTCGGGATTACGGCGATCAATGCGGTAAGCCTTGTTTGTTTTGCGCTGGACCCATCTACGCCCACGCGTCCATACAGACACACATATATACGCACACGAATAGATGTATATACGCACAACGGTGCAGCATCGTTCTGAAATCAGTTCTCTCTGTGGATTTCATTCATCGTCCATAGTCTCGAATTACTTCGGGTTCGAGGTATCCGCAAATTGAAAGGTCCGCCAGTGTTTTCTTTTTCCCGCGTGTAACCGCTGTCATCGGCTTTTCCGAAGTATCCCGGAGAACGTGTTGCTTGAAACTCCCAACGATGGTAACGCATTTTAATCGCATTTTAGTTGCAGACCTGTGTTGACCGCGACACGCCATAATCCGTTAAAATATTATTCCTCATGAAAAGCGAACTGCGCATAAAAAATTAATATATATTATGTAAAATATGCGTTATTTAAACTAAATGGTTAAATATTCTCGTTTACAGTTACAATTCTCATTTTTTTATTTATAAGTAGTAATTAAACCGCATAAAAACTAAACGTTTGATTTGCATGTGCATTTAACACCTTTTTAAATACATATTATATATATATATATATATTTCTTCTATATATTTACGTCCCGACTGCAATTGTAGATAGAGTAAAAATATATCACTGTCCGAGAACATTTTTACAAGCATATAATGTAAATGAATTGTGGCACTTTCCGAGACGAATTATCATACTTTCTCGCAAATATCGCGGATGCGATTATTACAGCTCAGATCCGATAGAAACTTCTCATACGTCGCATCAGGTTATTATTACTGGGTTGCACGGTGTATCATTAAAAATGCTTACATGCTCAGGTGCCACTCTATTCTTGCGAGTGCTGGCATGCTAGCATGCATTACCGCCGCACTTTTTCACCGGCTTTACTATCCCCTTCCGCCCTTTCGACAACCATCTACTCTACCTTTGTACACCTACACACCAAGCATCGCCGTTGCGCGTTTAAGCGACCAACAGCCGCGGATCGAGATATCGGATAAAGATTAGGCGCAAGTGCCAACGCCGGTAACCTGAGCGTAGAAAGAGGGCGAAAAAGTAGACGGAAGGAGATAGTGGCCTCGCCCGTTTTTTTTTGCACCCTTCCCGCGTAGGAAGACTTCGAATTAACTCTCGCGGCTTTTTCGCAAGAGTAATAGGGCTGGCTGTAGACGAGATGAAAAACAGAGACAGAATTGGAGAATGAGCAGTAAGAGCAATAAGAGAATGTGCGGTATAGGGATCAGGCAGGACTGCGGGAAAGGGTACCAGTATACCTTCATAAATACTTCAGGGCCAGACATCGGAAATTTTGCAGTCCGGTATGATCGTCCTCAAGGACAGTGAGAGGGTGTATTTGCGGATGAAAAGAGGATTGTGAATATCTGTCTAGTGCTTCGGTATAAATTGCATTATTCTCAAAAATAAAATAATTTATGATAAACTATCTGTTTTTCTTAATATATATATGACAAACGAAATGTGTTGTTTTCTTCTTGTAACGTTAGTAAAGTTATCTTCAAAATCTGTTTTTTTACTGATTTGTTCACATAAACTCAAAAATCTATAATCTGCAATAATACATCAGTTAATGATAAATATCATACGTAAGAGTTTGAAGAAAGTTAATGAGTGTCCAAATTTTATCAATATATATAGTTCAATAGATATTTGGAGGAGTTCATGTATATATGTGTGTGTACGGAATAGACGTAGATTATTCAAACGAAGCAGGGGAAAGCTATTGAAATAAGTAGGGTCGAGTGGTTGTGACGGTGGAGTGGGATGATGGGTGAACCTCTCTCTCTCTCTCTCTCTTTCCTTTCCTTCCTTCCGGCTCATTGGTCGCCCTCATGATTTAACCTCGCGTTCTGTTTTCCAAACGACAAAGCGAAGCGAACGAAAGGTCTGGCGGGAAGAAGCGCTACTTCATTTTTCCAGATACCTGCACTCGAGTAAAGCCGTCTTTCGACACGGTTGGCGCGAACGCAAACACAGCTGCACGGCACAGTTATGTTAACTCATACATGTCGTGAATATTCATCATTTCATGTATGAAATATAAATGTCATCCAGGAATACTAATCAACGGGATAAAATGATGTGCAGTGTACAACGATTTATGTGGTTGTAATAAATAGCAGTTCTTTAACAAAATCACATTTCAAGTAAAATGTAGCCCTACTCATTTGCAATAAATATATACATTAGCCATATTAAACAAAAATAAACTAAAAGTTACGTAAAAATTGCATTTTAAATTATACATAAATTATTTTTCGTTGCCTTCTTTCTTATAATATTAGTTATGAATATAATATAATTATTCCTATTCAATACTGTCGCGTAACTTCCGAAATGTTTCAAACAATAACGTAATTTCTTTTTACTCTCTGATATTCAATTTTTCTGATTTTCTAACATACAATTATACAGTTATATCACAGTGAAATCGAGCATTCCACGGAATGTGGAATGCTGAGACGAGCATCGTTCTGACCATTCTAAAACACTAGATATTACTTACACTCTATTATCTATGCCTATTATGTTCTGATCAAACTATGCTACCTTATGTCTATGTTTCTGCATGTCATAAATTGAAGCACTTGTAGCGTGGAGTCTGTCCAATCTTTGGTTCATTTCCAAGCTCTTATGGTTCTCGCGTTTTCCAGAGATATGCGAGAATATATGTCGTGCATGTAGATAAAATATGACCTACGTGCAGATATATTAGTAATGCACCAGAATGCAAAGCGTGCGTATAGGATTTCGTTTACAGAACATTTATGTTTAATTTACGTTTAATAAGACGAGCAAATATTGTATACATGAACATTAACATTTCTAACTAGTTAGAAAAGGCAAAATATTCTGAAATATTATATTCGAGAGTATTCTAAGCATAGTATTTTACCTATAAAATATATTTTTAATTTATATTATTTATTTACTAATCTAAAAAAAAAATTATAGTCAATATAAAAAATATTTAATAGATACAAAAACACAATACGGCCATAAATAATAACTAAGTAACTAAATTTTAACTAAGTAAGAGAAGTGTTTATGACGGTTAAAGTTAGATATTATAATAATACATCTATATGTATTATAAATTTTTTATAATATATGACTGCGCGCCGATTACTTTCAGCAATTGCAACACAATCAAACTGAAATAATAATATTCCCCCCTAAATTATAACTAAATTTTATTTAAACGTTCGTACGCACATGAAGAAGTATATAAATTAGAAGAAAATAAAATTGTTTTATAAAGACTGTATAATTACTTAAATTATAAAAAATAATTATATAAAGTTTCTATTGCTATTTTGTTTGAATTATGTAAAGCCATTATAGTTTATATCGTTTTATTATGAACTACCAATAATGAATATTGACGTTTTACATGTAGGGGAAGGTGGTGTACTTTTCACCAATTTTGACATTTTTTCTTGTGCAAGTATTTTGATGTCTAAAAATTCCAAAAAAATTCTAAAATGTTCTTTGAAGTGTTGACAGTAACATATATTTTTTATAGATTTAAATTGTTATGTTTTGTACATCTTTTTTTACAATAGAAAAAAATTGAATTTTGGTCAAAAGTACAACACCCACGTTGTACCTCTGACCAGGAAGTATACCTTTAATTAATGTATAAAATGTGTGTATAAAGATAGGATATTCAACAAAAGTTTAATTTTATTTATATTTTTATATTTTTAATGTCTTTTTACACCATATATATATAACTTTATATATAAAACATATAAAAATAATCTTTGCCATACAAAGACGCGATTTTTGTTTTTGCATGAAACGATTGAATCTGGCAAAAATAGTATCTTTCGTTCATTTTATTCAAAATCGCGTCTAATGAACATAATTTTATTAATATTGGAGATGAGATAGCTAAACTAAATGATTATCCGACATCGTATTGACTGGTCAAAGATACAATATCAGTTACTGGTTAAAGGTACAACGCTTGCTCACTTTCTATTTATTATTACTTTTGTAAATTATAGGTTAAGATTGACAGTATTAAAAGTTTTAAATAATTTTTTTTTCTGAATATCTATTTAACATTTTAGGCAATTCCAACATAAGACTGAATACATATACAACACTTTATGAGATAAAAAATCTCTTGAAATTACTTCATTGAACGCTTGAAAACAACAAATGATTTTTCACAGGAGTTTAATTCTATTCATTGTTATAATTATAAGTTATAAAACACTTCTGGTACTCGTACTACAAACTACACATTTTTACTTTTAAAAATATCCAATAGATTTTTTATAAATTCAAATGGTTAGAGGTACAACCGGTCAAAGGAACACCATGTTCCCCTACATTACGTATGTATTGTACATATGTTCACTACTTCTCGAAAGAAGCGAGGGAAATTCGTGAGAAAGATCGTAGGATTTCTTTGGAAAGTGTAGTTCCCGTAAATGTTACTATTGCTTTGCAGTCTCCTCCCACAGCACCTTTTTTGTGCTATATTCCAGCCGTATCTATCACTACCTCTCGCCGCCTCGAATTCGGCCCGCTTGTCGCAGAACTTTCTCTATAAAAGTAAACGACAAAAATGAAAGTCGCATCGACGAAACGTAACCGCGGCGACCAACATAACGACGCTCGATGCGGGAACTTTACGGCATGATAATGCACTGACGCATGAAAAGTTATTTTATTTCGATGTAGACGTTTTAATTCATATAATGCATCATTTGTAAAATATATTATTTATATATATGAGTTTTTAATTTAAATTCTATATTGTTTATAACTAGTTATAGCAAAATTTATATCATTAAATTTACATCATCTTTGTTTGACTGACAATGAGATTAAATGAACCCTAAAGTTTTGTTATTCTGTTTGTATTCTTTAAACGTTTAAACTTTATCGAAACAACAGCACATTAAAAATATTTATCGATTAAACTTATGAATAATAATTTGGTTTGACGGAAATATGTGAAAGAAAAATTAATAGCTTCATATAGTTACAGAAACTAAAGAGATGTTAGGAGTCGCAGTAGGACATAGAAAGAGTAAATGGATGAAAAGTTTAGGAAACAGAGAGAGAAAGAGAGAGAGAGAGAGAGAGAGAGAGAGCACATGTATGTACACCATCATCTCTCAAACTTACGGAGGCGGGTATCCGGTGGATATTTTGCTGGATGTTTTCATATACATCCAACAGCGGCAAGGGAGAAGCCGAGGTAGCACTTCGCTGCTGTAAAACAGAGCATTATTATCCTTCTAGTCCATTACCCAGGACACTACGGAGGCCGGGAAGTCGGGTGGAAGAGGATGCTATAGCAAAAACCAAAAACCCAAGCAACTACGGGCAAGGGCCATTGACTCCAACACTACCGCCTTTCAGCCCTCGACGTGATTTATCTCCGGATTCTTGGTTTTTGACTTTCATCTCTCGTTCGAATACCGCGAGCTGCTTCGCCCTTTTTACCATATCTCGCCCGTGGCGTTTTGATTTTTTCTCAGATTTTAATATTCCACTCAGTGCGCACTGTGATTCTCTATGCGGCGCTAAACACGATCTCATTTTGATATCGACCGAAATAATATATATTCGGCAACAGGGTGGCAGATATAAAAAGTAAGGGAATTGCGTTCTGACGAGTAAATGAAAAGTAAGGGAGTAAATACATTGTGCTCCTACTAGATATCATTTTCATCTTCTTCCTTTTATTCGCGCAAATTTACATTTTGTCACATTTAAAACTTTCGTTGTATATCTGTCAGCTTCGTGAATCAAGAGGCATGATATAACAATACGATAGATAAATATAATTTTAAATGAGATTCAAGAATTCGAGCGCTGTTTTTCTAAATATACACTGAAAGAAATGTTTGGTACGTATAACTATTTATTTTGTTGATATGGGACCAACAAAATTTTCTTACTTTTTCATTAGAATAACAATTAAAATTTAATTATATTCCAACCAGTTCATCAAAATTTGTTATTCTAATCAAAATTTGGTTATACATTCCAAAACATTTCTCTCAGTGTACAATACTCTTAATGTTACTCTTGTAAACGCAACAGGTAATATACTGAAAAATATACAAATTTATTTGAAAGAAATTTGCGAAAAGTGGACGAATTAACGTCCTACTTTCGATGTAGCCACGTAATTAAATCCAAACCAGCATGATCAAGAACCCCTTAATTACGAAGTTTAATAAGTTCTAGGCAGTCGAGTGCCTTGAGCGTTTACAAAACGCGACGAGTTCCGCGTTCGTCGAACTGAACTCCTTTCAGCCCCCTGCGTCTACAACTCTCTTCCGAAACGCCACTTCCACCCTTCGATTCGTCGGCATCGAATGCCGATGAAGTATGTGTCAGTATCACGGCCGTAGAAAGTTTTTAGTCTATGCGAAACGCAGCCGTTGTTGAAATATCTCGAAAGGTCTCGCCATCCCCTTCCTCTTTCTCTCTCGCCAATTCCCCTCGTCGAGCAAGCAACATAATATCATGCTACCCCAAATCTAAGCATATTTAAGCCGGGACGAGAAAGAAATATAGGTGCGTTCGCCGAGGCGGACTTGCCGCAGCGGGAAAAGGCGGGGTAGCTGCATATCCACTTTTTTATATACTCTCGCCATGGAAGGTTATGAACACGGAGCTGGAGGCATATGAATAAAGTGGCCAAGTTTTTGCCACGTATATCACAGGGTAACGTTCGCGCCCGGTTTAAAGCGATTATATATATGCTCGCGGCTCGATGTAATGTTACTTCTTTCTATGCGGCACAATAGAGACCCCGTTTAACCGCGCTTGAGTAATTACAGGCTGGCAGGCGATGGATAGTTTTGTCCGCGAGCAATTTTCTGCGATTCGCGGGCGCTCCAATATTCGGTTATTAAAGTAGATAACGTACGCCCATAATTACAAATTTAGTCATAATTGCAACATTTCAAAGGGTGAATTTTATGATAGATATTAATTCTGTGAAACAACATCGATACTTGTTAAATATGAAAATTTGCCATAAAGATTTCGAAGAAATTTTAATTCACAGTTTTATGATTATTGTTTACGGTTTATTTTTTTACGTTTATACATAATATAAATTAAATAAAACATATTATGTGTAAATTATATTTGATTGAAAAAATTTAAATTAGTTTAATTTGAGTTTAGAAAAATTTAAGAAAAAGTTTATTTAAAGATTATAACAGTTCTCCTTTAAGTGTCGATATAAGCTCAGTGATATCATATACCCCATGCTAATGTGCCAAAATAATGCTCTGACAGCGTGCCAACACTCGCATAATAAAGCAACCAAAAGAAACCATTATTTATCCTAACGACCAATAAATCTCGTTGCACAGTACGTGTATTATAGTCGCGATGACATAATATACTATCGTAAATGATTCGATTTGACCCGTAATTAATCAATCTATGACTTGCATAAACCACGTATTCGACAAATATCTTTCGCCTCGAGCATTTACTATCTCGCACTAATATCCTCACACTCTCTTCGTCAAAGTCCATGAGTTTCAATCTGCCTATTGGCGGATGGCTCTGCGGCGTTTACATCTTTATACGGTGCTTCAGAGCATAGACGAAGCTTTCTTCATCCCTCAAGTCTAATCAGGAAGAGTAAACCGGCAGCGATGATGGCAGGGGGTGAAAGAACGGAAGAATGAGCTAAAAAGAGGAAACCAGGGTAGTTTCAGAGGGTGTTTTACCCGGGGTGAGTTAGAATCGATGTGTTATCCAGAACAGTCGTTGACTGAAAATGAAGAGAGACAGAAAAGAGGAAGAGAGAGAAAGTTAAAGGGATGAATTTATATCGCGATGAAACGAAAAGAGTGGAGCGCGGAAGGAAGAACGGTTTCGCGTATATGCTAGTAAAAGTGAGACAGAGAAAGATAAAAGCGAACGTCTAAAAGCAGAAGGAGCAATGAGAGACGAAGGGAAATATCCTACAGTAGTACGAATAGCAAGGTAGTTAGCCAATCGCATTGCTGCGCTACACCGCAGGAATATGAATGAGCGAAAAGCTCACCGCGTTTTATAATTTTCTTCCGCTTGTGCGTCAGTGAGATAAAGCAAGGCGGATAGCGGAAGAGAAAAGAGAAAAAGATAAAAGTCGCACCACGATTTTTTGTTTACGTAAGCTTTGATTGAAAATACCTATTCCTCTTGTGTATGAAAGAAATTTTCATAAGTATAAATTATTTACATGCAATACCACGTGCTATTATTGAAAAATTAATCGAAGATATATTTTGTCTCTAACTGTCCGTATTTTATATTAAATTTCTATTTTTCATATAAAATGAAAACTACCTATGTGTGTAATTTGTTCGTGCGAAATAACTTTTTTACACATCAAAAGATAGTCGATTTGAATTTTAATAGCAAATACATTAAATGTGTGTATTGGAATGAAAAAAATAAATGGAATGACGTACCGACCAGCACAGTGAGTATTATACCTCATGTAATGTTTTGATGCTATCTTTATCTAAACTAATTATTATACATACGAATTTAATTAAGATTTGTTTTATCGACCTCTTTTTGAAAAATTCACTATACAATTCTAGAGAACCGTTTTGCTTCAATTCAAAATGAAAATTGCGATGAAATGAGAACTTGCCATTCACATAGACCATAGAGACATGCGTGTCCAACAAATGCTCATACGCCGCTTATTGCGACGGGATTCGCATAAAATGCGAAGTGAAAGCTCGCATACGACAAAATTGACGTTGTGTGCGATATCAAACGGAATTTAATATGAGCAGCGAGGCTTCGTTATCAGTATCGTGGAGCACAGCACTCCATTTCATTAAATTTGTTCGATAAAAGCACCGCTGTATTTTACAAACTAACAAACGAAATAGCGAGGCTAATGGCTATCGCTGTTGGTGAGTAAAAGGATCCCTTAAAAATAGTATACAGTTCTCTCTCTCTCTCTCCCCCCTCTCTCTCTCTCTCTCTCTCTCTCTTACTTACTCAGAGCAACACATCGGCGATAACCGTTGTACGTGCTCTGCTATTTAATAGAATCTTAAACCAACAGCACAGTAGTAACATGCTGCTTGTTATGAGGTTTTTCGCAAGTCACGTACAAGTTGCATACAAATAGTAGACTTAATGTCGATCTCAATTTTTCTCACGAATAATATTAATTTTTTATTCTTTAGACAGAACAGCCGTAAAAAGTATAAGAGAAGATCTATGTGCGTTCGCAACACTAGCACTTTGTTCTATACTATCATAGATCGGATATCCATGCATCATTCGTTTGTACCTGATACCATAATAAGTTTCCTTAATTATGCTCTGCGACACAAAAAGATTGTAGGCAAAGGCAACGGATGAAAGGAGCTCGCAGTAAAGTGGAGATTATTAAAAATATATTAATAATGTGTGTGCACAATGAAATAAGACGTGTGTCGTGAATGCTTCTTGATCCCAGAATGATCCTCTTCTGTGTGGAGCTTATCTTTGCATTTGTGCGACATACATGTATATGTACATCCCGTCGTTCTCTCGTGGCAATGTCTGGTTATGTGTGTATACGCGGGGGCGGCGGCAGAAATGGTAAACTAAATCAAAGAATTTCGCGGATTTACCGACGTGCAATCCCAGGATACTGCAAATGCACGGTCTCGGTAACCTCTTGTAGAATATTTCTCAGGAACCCGGTGGTTGCCTTTCCGCTATTTCTTTCTTTCTCTCCGGCATACTCTACGAAGACCGCTTCGTGAGAAAAAGCTCTCCCCTGGGTATTACCGATCTTTCGACCTCGTTTCTCGGTTGCCTCGTAACTCTCCCACTATTTGTTATCGTTCCTTATCTCGGTCAACTTTAAACGGCCGTACGCGCGAGTTATCACGCTCTCTCTAAACTGTTTCGCTCTGTTACATTCGAGCGAGTTACCGCGCACCTTGGTGGATTATTATTGCTCCGGCGAAAATTGAAACCGATAACGACGAAGTATCACGAGTGAGAAAGAAATTTTTATTTCGCTAGTGTTGCGAATTGCGTTGCCATTTGACGTTATCTCGAATCGATTGCGAAACTGTAAATAAAAGTTACCAGCGCTCGGCCTGATGGATTGGTTTTCCGTAATTACACGATTTCAATGGAATAGTATTGGAAAAATTATTCATCAATAGAATAATAAATTAATTTCTCATATCCGCATCTATATAAATCCAAAGAAATTTAACTACTGAAATAACTTATGCCTTCTGTATGTATTTAGTAAAATTTAATATACCGCAAGAATGTGTCATTAATTATTGCATCTCAATTATTTGTAATAACAATAGTTATAAGGATATATATATATATA
>NW_017257720.1:1711237-1752661 GCF_001594055.1 Mycetomoellerius zeteki | reverse complement strand
ATATATATATATATATATATATACACTCTTATCGTCACGTCATTTTTTCATCTCTTTTTCTCGTTCTCTCTATTTCTGTTATCCGATTGTTATTGTTTGTTACGGTGCGTTATCGAAAGTCATATCTAGCACACTCCCGTGACAGTATCGTGTCAATTTCATCGATCAAACCCATCCAATCTCTCGCCTCACAAGTGACGCGGCGTAAAGTAACGACAATAAAGCTGCGCAAGCACGACGCCGGGTAGAATGATAATAATGAAATTTGATAAAGTTATACCGCGAAGCTTTGTCATTCTTACTGTCACTCTTATAAAGAAATATATCAAGCAGTAGATGAATAAAATAAAAGAAAACAACAAAAAATAAACCGTATAAAATGTAACATCGATGAATAGTATCGTCAATGTGGAAAATAACAAAAAAAGAAACATGATGTTTAGAAGAAATAACGTTTAACATAAAAAGTTGTATACTCCTTTCTTCAGCACACACACGCACGCACGCGCGTACTTCTCTCACTTTTTCTCTCTCTCTCATTCTTTTTCTTCTTTCGTTCTTCAATGTTATCACTGAAGAATCATCCATTGAGAGAAATTATTTCTTCATTGTTTATGTACTCATCTTCGAAAGACTAAATAACATTCCAAGAATGTCATTACATTGCGAGTTCTCCTTAATGATTGCTTAGTTAAAGAAAAGCAAAGCACGACATAGGATTCTATTAGGTTGTCCGAAAAGTTTGTTTCAAATCTTCTAAGTATGTTCTATTTAAAATTTGGAACAAACTTTCCGAACAACCTAATAGATATGTTATTACAAGGTAAAAGAGAAGAAATAATATGAAATGGATGATGAGAACACTTGAGTGCTGGCGGTGAAGACTTAACAAGACGAAAGAGAAAAGCTCTGGGCTCGTTTTACGCTTTACGCTTCTCGCTCTCTTCGCTCTAGCGAGAAGCTTTATACGTTTCTCGTTCGCTGGTTCTCTTATTTGCCTTTATATCGTCGGCATGCGTGTGCGCCGCAAGGCACCGTCATAAATGTATAGCACCTACTATGCGTGCACAGTCAACGCGTGCATTACTGCGTCGTTTTGAATGAAATTTTCCTGGCTGTCGTCATCATCGTCGTCGTCGTTGTCGTCGTCGTCGTCGTCGTAGTCGTCGTAGTCTTCTTGGTTCTACTTGCCGTCTCTCCTTCCGCGAACGAGTCGTTCACTAAGCGTCTCCGTCGAGTTAAAACTCAGCAATGATAATGTTGTAGGAGCTGCGGAGAGAGTAAAATGATAGAGGGCACCAACGAGGAAGAGAAGGTACAAAATGAGGGTGAAATGAGGATGGGGATAGGCAAGGAGAATGTCATATACAATTCATACGTACAAACCTTGCGAGACATTTAGGATGCACATCCGGTTGCCAAGATGGCCGACCATCGACTTCCGGCCCAGCAGGGAGTTGACTTTCGCATTGCCATTGTGTGCCAACTCGCACAAAGATTCTCTCTCTCTTCCTTCTCTCGTTCTCCTCGCAATTCCTCTGTTTCATCCTCTCTATCTCTCTCTCTTTCGTTCTATTCTAAGTCATGTCTTCTTTCTTCTTGACAAACTTTAGCTTTGTCTCTCACTGATGTATATTATGACAATAATGTATCGGGAAACACATCGTGTTAAAATTTTGTGTAAAGTACACATATCTATTACGACATTAATAATTTTGACTTCGCTGTTTTCTGTATGAATTAATTATTCATAAGAAGTAATGTATTTACGTGAAATTTTGTTTATCAATGAATGTCGCTCAAATGTAACATTTGACAAAGGATTGTCGTAAATAATCTTTCGTACAACGTAAAATATATGTTGGCATTTGAAATATAGTTATCGCGTTATGGAGGTTTCATAGAAAAGTTATAAATTCATGTGGGTACCCGTACGCAGACACCTTTCGGCGGCATCGATCATTCGAGGAATTTCCATTTGAAGTTTCCATAAATAATAACAAACATAACAATAAATAACGACAGTGTCGGGTGGAGAGCGAAATATATGCAGCCTTCGTTAATGCATAAAGATGTTAAAAATTCAATCAGCTTCGCGAAAATGTTTCGCGAGAGGACAAATGTTCAATAGAATTAATTATTCGGCCAGACAAGCTTTCAACAGTGGAATTGTTCAATGTCGTTTTTCATACGCGGGAATACGCAAATGTGTCACTGGCTTTACGGAAGACTGACAATTGCTATCACCGAAATTTGTATCCAACGCATTGCAAACCCAGATTTACGCTTTTGACACAAAGTAAGGAAAGAGATACGATATTGCGCTTGACGCCGCGTTGAAAATTAGCGTTTCCATTTAAACAAATCGATTTAACGGTGATACAAACGAGCCGCTGTAACCGCTGCTTTCACGAGCAATTTGCGCCAATTCGGGATCAATCTGAAGAGTAGTCGTATTTTACCGTTTTTCCCCACGGGGGCCTCGACGTGTTCTCTCTTTTTTGCCAATTAGAATATTAACGATTTATTGCCGGCGATTTTGGCAGACTGCGCGATTCGGTCATCCTGACTGCTGCTGCCGGCGTATACGCGATAAAGTTTTTGCTTAAAAAGTCCCTGTCCGTTTAAGATATTCCGATCTGGTATAGCTGGGGTTGGCTAAAACATCAGGAATAGGAGACGGAGAGGCCACTTTCCTGATATCCCTCGGGATGAGATGCTATGTTTCGCCATGCTGTGCGCGCCCTTATCTCACTAGAGTCATAGTTCACATCGAGGAGGGCTTTTGAAACTCTTTGTTTATGGCTTGCCACAGACTTGAACAGACTTCAACCCTTTGTACATGTTGATGAATTGGATTACAAATTTTAATATATGATTTTCGAAACAGAATTATTTTTATATGCTATCATAAATTATAAGAAAATATGTGTCTTATACAAGTTGTAAATTTATCTTATTATATATTTTCGAAACAGAATTATTTTTATATGCTATCATAAATTATAAGAAAATATGTGTCTTATACAAGTTGTAAATTTATATTATTATATTATATTATTTATATATTAATATTGATAGAAGAATTTAAATTATATCATATTCTTCAATAACCATATATTATATATATAGGCTAATATTATTTATACACTTCTTTAATAAATTGGACTCTTCTAAAATATTAAAAGCATTACAAAATAAAATCTATATTGGTCTCTCTTAAACTGTCATTCGTCTTATAAACCTGTGGCTCTACGCGTCCATAATCCAGTAGTTTTCTTATGATCGACACTTTCTTTCATCGGCTATTCTGACTCGAAGCGGCGGAAAATTTTATGCGACGGCTGACGTCCCCGCAAACACTCGGTTTCTCGCACTATCAATATTTGGTATATGCATATTCCGGCATTGGGGACGAAGAGTTACGGTCGACGAAGGGCGCTTTCCTCCCCCGCAAAAAAGAAGGGGAGAATCGGTCTCGGGGGTCGAGAATTGTAATCGCGAAGGTGTACTTGGAGGTACATTCCCCTCTTTGCCCACAGTATGTAGCTTTCGTGCGGCGACACCGTATCTCCAAGTTCAATGTTTGCTCAGCTTGATTCATATCCCTTGGCCCACTCATCCCTATTATCCTTGGCTCTCCACAGGACTTCGTACCCCATCCCTCTCTAAACCTGTACCTGCCTATATCGCATCTCGTGTAGAAAGCCATAGTCATGTACTCCTTGTTCCCTTTCTCTCTTTTTACATGCGTGAGTATGCGTATATGTATACATATACGTATATATGTATACGCAATGACATTGGCGGATAAATTCGTAAGCTCTTTTGAGACTGTGCTTTTGAATTGAATTCAAGAAGCATTTATGGTCAACTCGAGAACGAGAAAAAAATAACTCAACGATAATTCCGAATAATTTTACACATTTCCGCTTAAACAAAATTAAATATGAGTATGTATGCATATATATATATATAATGTTATATATAGGTATATATATACGCGTATATAATTTAAGATTAGATATGATTAGGATTGAGAAAACAATTTCTCTATTGTCCTCTCATATACATACGTAAATACACTACAAATCCATAGTGTGTTATTTTAAAACACATATGTGTGTTATTTGACTGAAGCCACTTTTAACACATTTCTTGCCATTTTATATTACAACGCACTTAAAACGTTTTACTTCAAAGCATTTTAGTGTATACCAAATTGATACGATTAAATGTGTTTATTTGATATAATACGTTTAAAACGTGTTAATAAGCAAGTTTTAAACGTGTTATATCAAACGAACACGTGGTGAGAATAAGTTTATTATATAGGTATATTACTTTAATATCTGTGAGATTTACAGTTTCATCAATCTGTTTTTTCTTTTGAGCAAAATCACACGTTGGTCCCAAGACACGTTTGACCATGAGATCAGATTTTTCAAACAGAAGATACTTTAACCTCACTTTTACCGTGAATTTCCTTATCATCTTCAATGTCGCAGAATTTATTTCGATCAGAATCAACTTTTTGCAATACAATTACCTTATTGTTTATCATCAATTGTGATAAGCTATCATTATTATTGACTTCTATTAAACGATCATGTACAATTTGAACATCAGAAATATGTTCTCAAAGCGAAAATGTAATATAATACGTTTACAGCGTTCACCAATTAGGCAATATATTTTCTTTTCCATTGTTAATAACAAAATGTATGAAACACAAATCACGTAAATGTAAAACGTCACTTGTAAAACTTCACTTTAAATCAACAACACATTACATGCGACACGTGCTCACTTTGGTCTCAATGGCTGCTTTCCTTTTAAGAGACACAGTCAACACAAGTATCGTTCTATCTTTATCACTCTCTGAATGTCCAAGAAGGATAGAACGACGTTTGTGTCGATTTGTGTCATCAAATGGAAAGTAGTGAACACATCTATGATAGAATAATCGAGAATGCTGCGCACAAGAATACTGCGCACATGTGTAAATTAAGTAATAAATGAACCGTGTAAGATATTCAAATATGTAAATTGAAAATAAATGTTTTCTTATAATACGTTTAAAACTTATAATCCGTTTTAAACAACGAAGTATTTTACTATGTTACACGTCTTAGAAACGTATACACATTATAACACATATAATACGTGTAAAATTAACATATTACACAGTTACATGTTTTAAAATAATACAAATAAGCGCGTTCCCTCAAAATTACACAGGAAAAGTGTGTTAAAATAACACACTCGGATTTGCAGTGTAGTTAGTTAATATTAAATACAATTAAAATAAACATTGTAAATAATATTCTTATTATAATAAATATAATTATAATTATTTTTATTGTAGAGAAAGAGAGAGAGAGAGAGAGAGAGAGAGAGAGAGAATAAAATAATAAACAGTTAATTATAAAATATCTCTAAAAAAAATATTAACCACTTGATAATAAAATAAATATTGAAGAGAACAATACGAATATTTATGAAGAGAACAAGATATGTATTTACGATTATTTGCTGCAATCACTTCTGCTCTTTTACCTTTATATAGTTTCAAGCATTACCTTCTTCACGCTTTCAAGCTTCTGTTCTGTTTACAAAGCTGTTGAAGAGAGAAAGAGAGCGAGAGAGAGAGAGAGAAAATATTCCTTTTCAAACAATAATTATGATCCTTCCAATTTACAGAAGCTCGATAAAATATTCGATTATTAAGGAGTAATATAGCTCCTAATCTCTTTTTTGATATATAAGATTTAATGTAAATATTAAAATATATTCATAAATTTCAGTCTCAACAAATTAAATACTTTAATTATACACTGACCTATATTAGTTGCAAATATGACACCTTTATTTCCAATATTTTAAAAATATATAAATATTTTACAATATTTAATAATATAAGCTTCGACAAAATATTGATCAAAAAGTATTATTTGATTTAAAATAATTTACTATAAAATAAATTTTTTTATTAGATTGTGTGTGTGTATAGTATTATATATATATATATATATATATATATTATTATAAGGATTAAGATATCTAAGAGCACAGTCAGGTTTGAAATGTTCAACTAGACCAGGCGTTTTAAGAGAAGCGTAAATTGCAAAGTACAGTCGTGCAAAAACCTACGTATGAAGTAATAAGAAAATTTGAGGACGGCGCACGGTATCATTTGTCATTGTCAGCCTGACCTCGAATGTGCAGACCGACGTTCCACATTGTTCTATTTCTATGCTTTTAACAATATTGTACATCACGTTGGCTTCTTCTCTTTTCACTCTGCTTCTTTTGTTGTCCTTCCTTGTCTAACTTCAACTCCTCTCAGTCACTCAAGTCAGCGAACGATCTATCTTCATGCGGTAAGAAAGGGACATCCAACAACCACCTTTACGAGATCCTTTAGAAGACACCACAATTTAGCCTTAATTTCACGCTAGGATTTGCGAAGGCAACAGAATTGCATCATTCGGCTTCCATAAACTAACAGCTATTGCAGGAGAGAGAGATACGAGAATAAAGCCTCAAATCAAAAGATAGCTTTATTATAAATACTTGATTAAAATTGGTTATAATAAAGTCTGTTCATCACTTATCTTGTAAACTGCTGTAGTTACTTCTAGAAACAGCTTATTATTCTAGCAACTTGTGTATTTTCTAATAACTCTACAAGATGATAATCCAAACAAAAAGTAATAAAATCGTTAGGTCTTATATAAATAATATAATAATAATAATAATATAATCACTAAGATCAGTAGAGAATTACTATATACAGTTATGAGAGAGAAAAATATGTTGAAATCTCTCTCTCTCTCTCTCTCCCTCTGTCTCTCTTTCTTTCATATCATTTATTTAATTTTCGACTTTTATATATTATCATTTATTTTAATAATTAAAAAAAATTGTTTACAAAGTTAAATAGTAGTATGTTTGTTTTGAGAACTTCGTAAAGAATTAAAAAAAAATTTATTTTCTGTTTCAGGTAAGATAGCCAATTTTTGCGAGGCGTAGTATTATTCGGTACAAAATTGTGACGCTGCGTTAAGTCATATGTGAGCAGAAACTTTATTATATTGTATATTCGAATTCACGAATTACGAACTCTACAAACTGCATGCCGTATTATGCGTTTATTTAGTTCTGAAGCTTTGTTTAATATCACATTAAGAATATAATTATTACGAGCCTTTTCCAAAAAATAACTTTCTCGTCCTTTTTCGCGCATTAACCAAAACTTTGATATTAAGCACTTGAATATTCATGGCGCGGCTTTTATTACATGAATAACATTACCTTTCTTCACTCCGCAGCGCGAAGCATTAGGGACGTAAATCACGGCTCGAGTTCATACATTTTACATGATTTTAGTTTATAACGCGCAGTTAGCGTGGATCATTAATTTCAATAATCCTTCAGATATTGCTCGCACATAGACGCAACTATAACTGTAACTCTTGAATGAAATCGTGAACCAATATTAACTCCAATATGTATAATATTCTTAAATACACATATATATATATATATGTGATATAACTATATCATTTATCTTTCTTCTTAATTTTTGAAACATTTTTCAACTATCTTTCTTTATTGTTATAAAATTAACGTTTCGTCATTACTAAGCAACATTAGATTTGCTTGGATCCATAAACTGCAGAAAATTAAACTTAGTTTAAATTCAAAATTCTACTGCCTGAATGGATAATATCAAACTTGAATTAGATTTATTTTTTAATTGCAATTGAATAAATTGTACATTAAATTGAATTAATTATCTAATTCACATATTTTCAAACTTTTATTTATCAAGAGACCAAAATACTTAATTTTTATATGAAACAAATTATTTTATTCTTTTTAATTTTTGTAATTTTTGTATATTTGTAACATATAAGCTCTTGATTTTATAAAATAATTAACAATAAATAATAATATAATTTAAATACTTAAAATATTAGCACGAATTGTTTAAAAATCATGTAAAACGTAATTTAATTTTTACAATATATAATAATTGTATTAATGTACAATTTATTATTATATGCTTTATAAAAATATGTTTAATAGAAGATATCATAAAATTACATATATTTTTAAATTATTAATCTTATTAATGTAATTTTATTTAACGAAGAGCTTTTATAAAGCACAATGAACGTATTAAATTTCATTCGCATAGTACAACTCCGCTAAATGAAGACAGGCAACCGATTATAGAGCATGACCACGTACAACAGTGACTAAGGACAGCAAGGGTGAAAACCAACCCTTGCGCACCTGCCCGCTCCCATGTTCGATTAGCGATGAATTATCCCCAACCAAGCTCCCATGCCAGTAATTCTACCTGTTGGTCTAAATCTCAGTTCTCCCACTGATTATTCAGCTATCAAGCATTTTCGAACGTTAACGTTTAAATCAATCGAGCTTTATATTCCATGCGTTTCACGAGATAATGCTTGTGCAACGTGGTAAAAAAAAATTAGTTTTACTCACGTTATATGTAAAGAAACCTTTCAAAATTAATAAATCTCTAGAAAATGTAAATGATTAAATGAATGAAATTTTTATCTAACATTGGCGCAAAACATAATTTTTAGTCTGACAGAATTACTGATCAATTGATATTTTTTAAATTACTCTTAATGAATTGTGCCAGCGACAGTAGCGGAAACCATTGTATGTAGAGATCCAATTCATTCCAAATTTACTCTGCTTTGCAGCGGACACGTGATCAATAGTTAGAAATGCTCTACGAGAAGGGAAGTGATCATGTGTACTTTTTTTATTTTACAGAAATTCTGATTTCACTAAATTTAAAAATCAATTTCATTTCCCTTTGGACAATGTATTTTTTGCCATCGGTATTGTATCATTAAATTGTGTAATATAATACATAAAATACAAATTATTTCTTTACAAATAGAAATTGTATCGAAATAGACAATTTATTTCATTCATCATAATAAATTATTATGAAAGCATATGTTACATGGTTTTCTTAGATTTTCAATTTATTTATATAATACGCTCTAAAAATAGTTATTGAGTTGCATCGACTTATATTTGATTGAAAACTTTAATCTTCCTTGCTGGAAGGTTTCCAAATATTTGATAATAATTCTTCACAAAAATGTTCGTCTGTCATTTTTATCATACATATATAAAATATATTATTGCATAAACTGATTTTTGTACGATTTATCAACACTTCTGCGAATGTTCGCGTAAGCAATAATCATAAAAGGTTCAATCGCAGGGTATTGGATCACAAAGGCGATACGGGAGATAGAAGATGGAAGAAGGATGTGGAACGGGAAATACGTGATGTAGATGTTAACTTTCTGGTCTGGTCGTAGTGCGGCGTCGTTATACCGTACCGTACTCGTATATAATGGCGCGAGTTTGCCTCTTCGTAGAGGACAATATCTTTATCTTTACGAGGCTTTGAGCTTTTTAATTTCATGACGAATTATCGTAAACGAAATGCCTACATAGCAGGCTTTGGACCATAGTACTTTGTTAACGGCCATACATAAATCTGTCCGGATATTCAAATATTAACTGTTTCATGATATATGATCGCAAAGCTGAAATTGCACAGTTATAACCCTGCTACATTCGACTGCAGTTTGCATACATTCCCTCTGTAATTTCGTAAGCGACAAATTGATTGTTCGAGCACGATATCAATCGAATAGATTTTGCCGCTTGGTCAATTGAATGACAAAATCGAGCGCATGAAATTTTTCTTAAGCAGATATTTGTTGAGAATCCAAATAGCTATATATTACTTAAACAAGGAAATTGTCTGTCCGGCCCAGTCGACACTTTTTCATATAGAGGATATACGGGATTTTTGGTTGAATGTTAAATCTCGGCAGACGGTGCGGAGACAGAAAGAAGAATATGAATTACGCATCTCTGGGACTTATTTGGCTTTCTGGCGAAGGCTTTGAATTTTCAACAGGGAAGCGCTTGAATTTTAATCAACATATAAAGTGGCTATTTTTCAACGTATATTCCCGGATACTTTCAGCATGTTTCGCAAAAATATGAATATGAATAATTTCCTTATCACTGTGGATGCCACTAATATAAGAGATGCTATATAACAGAAAATATAAATATGTTGGAGTTTACGTCATATCTGTATAAATTTAAATTATAGAATTTTTCTTTCCTTTGTCCTTCTTATAAGACTAAGACTTAATAATATCGAAATAATATTGCGACAGTTGTACGTGAGATTAACATATAACAAGATTAAAGCGCTTCAATTTCTGGAAATAATCTAATATCAGATTAACAAGTCTAATTTTATTCAATGTCTACAGTCTACTCGAGTGGTTGTCTGAATCGATTCAGGAAGCAATTATTAAAAAATTAAACAGTACTAAAGATAGATGTTTTTAAATATGTAGAAAGTTTCTAATTAATATTTATTGCTCTTTAATTTTAAATAAAAAGTTCCTCATTTTGATAGATAAAAATAAAATTATTAACTTTATAACTGTGTATAAAATAAAATATATTATTAAATTATGTGTCGTTTTAGAACTTTTTATATGACGGAAAGATTATTCATCAAACGTACTTCATAAGAATAGATTCTGACATTTTTTTCTTTCTCATCATTTATCTTTATCACCTTATCTTTTCGGTCAATCAATTTATAAAACTTTGAATGTTCCAAAAGAAAAGACAAAAGAACCATGCCAAAGTCAATTATAGGACCGAAATGAATTAAATTGCTTGTTAATGAAAAAGAGTCAAGACTTTTAATTAGTCAACTTTATAACAGCAAATATAATATGATAGGAAATAAACAGAAAAGGAAATGCGAGTAAATAAAAATTCAGTTTTTTTTTATATATCTTTTAAAGTAAATATAAAAATAAAATTTAATCAAATTTATACGGATTTATAAAGAAAAGATAAATTCAATTCTTACATATTTCTGGAATTTACCCGGATTTATTTCAGGATATAAAATATATAGCATGGTTCACTTGTATAAAAATCTAATCAATTTATTATTGTATTAAATGTGTTGTAATAATAGAGGAAAGTCGCCGATACTGACACAAGTCCCCTAAAGTGACACTCCCTTATTTCTCAGAAACTAACTACTGCACTTTATTAATACTAATAAAATCATGATCTGTTTAGCTAATTAAAGAAGTACAAACTCATAATTCGTATATTTATAGCTTGTTTTTATACCAAATCAGCTAAAAACGAATTTTATGAATGCGAAAATAAAATTCTTACAACTTTCTTTTACAAATTGCGTGGTTTAAATAATAGTGACTATATTATTGATAATATTACGCCATTTTAAATGCTTGTAGTTTCCTAAATCAGTTCTATTTATATTATTTTTTCTCTTAGTCTTTTTATAATACGATTTTAAATTTAAAATTGGGGTGCAGCGTAAACCGCCACACCTGTCTGTAAAACAGACCATGAGCTAACTTAATCTTTAAAATCTTTATAGTGTCAAATAAGTCTATTGGAGCTAAAGGCAATCGTGCATATATAGAAAAATTTTTGAAAAACTTTCCCATTACATATTTGTATCTTGCAGAACAGCATAAAATAAATATGCATATAATTCAATAAAAATGTTTTATATCGAAGTAAAAAAATTCTGGAAAATCTTATGTATGTACATTCATTTGCAGGTACTTTATACAGATAATACTTGTAAAATAAAAAGAATATGAATACGTAGCATTATTGCCTACTGTGTCAATTTTGGAGTCCATTTTGTCAAACGCTCATTTTTGCTTACCTTATGAAAAAATTAATTATTGTAAAATTGCAAACAGTATTATAAAAACTACTTATACTATCTGATAGAAGACAGTTTTCAGTTTGTACTTACGTTTTTAAAGTTTTATTTTTGCCTTTTGTTTAAAAAATATTGTCTAAAAACAAAGTGATATGTCAGTATCGGCGACTTTCCTCTATAAATTTTTACATTCACATCTATGTATGTTCAAATTTCGAATAGTGGATATTGTAGCTACTGTGTAAATACACAAAGATACATATAAAGTTTGAAACCAGTGTTTACAATTTTCGGTACATGCATCCCTATAGAGAACGCCGGTAGCATGCTATTGTTGGCACATTGTTAGTACTAGTATATATATATCATCAAAACGTGAACGCCTTCACTCACGTTATCGCAGATTATATGCTAAAACTAAGTATTAAGAAGGAATATTGAAAAATAGTACAAAATAGTTTATTGAAAATATTTACAATATGTAACCTGTTTTTAAATTGATATAAAAAATTACATATTTAAGTAAATAATTTTTATTATATTTCAATTGTGTATTTTAGACAATTGATTTTATATAACTTGCAGTTTTATGTTACTATTTGTAGTTTTGTTGAAAAAAAGTAAAAATAATTATGATTTATATATTATTAATTTAGTCTGATGATTTTAATAATCTTAGAATAATTTCTTCCTTTCTCTCTTTTTCTCTATTTAATTTATGTAATATATTTTTTATAAGTTTATATGTAAATTTATGTATCTTTCAATTAACTTCATATAATAAGTGAATATAGACCAAGAGGCCACTGCATTGTAGTGATTTTGTTACCCATAGCAACAAGTATGGGAAGTGGGTAACCTTTTATTTCATGTAAAACATAAAAACAATACATATATATTTAAGCCCGTTCGCGGTCTCTTGAAGGAGAGGGAGCTTTTCAAAGTATTGCAGATTGATTTTTTTACTGCAAGCGTCAAGGTTGAATGTTGTTGCAATCGATATATTATATCAGATAAAGTTCTTATATTTAAAAGATTTGATTCTTATAAAATGCACAGTTTGAAATCTCACACGTAAGTTAAGTTTAAACGAATAATTTCTTTTATTTTTTAATTGTTCGCGTGATTAATCATTTTAAATTCGACAATCATAAAGATTGAATAATGCTGGACATTTTAAAATTGATACCATTTTTACACTGTGCAAGCGTTGGTAAATGTTAGGCCTAAATTTCTTGCATAAAGAAAGACGATGGTAGATCAGAAGAAGAGTAAAAGCTTCAGGGACTTTCGATGTAGGTACAACATCCGCCCAAGGGCGAAGGAGAAAGAGAGAGTTAAGTCGGCGGATGGCGTAGGGTCGACTACCTCGTGAAATAACAATTCGGTTTCGATCGCGAGGAGTCTGGAAATTTTCATCTCCGCCTGAAGGCACGAGACGCAATGGCGGGAAGGGGGATGGTTGGCGGTCCGTTCTGGAAAGGTGGCGAGAAAAGGAGGCTGGATCGTAGTGAGTGCCAGGCGGAGATGGTAAGGAGAACTAGGGGATGAAACTGGCGAACGAGAGGGGTTCGGATGGAGAAAGGGGTCGGTGGCGGAGGCGGGGGAGCGGCGAAGGGTTTAAAATAATAGTAGAACACAGCGGCTGAGTCGGTCGCGTGAGGAGAGTGAGGAGAGGGCTCCGCCCCGCGAAATATGGCGAGCTTCGCCAGGACGTGATTGGGTGACGGGAGGACCCCGAAGCTCCCAAGCCAAGACATTGGTGCCCCCTTTTCGCGCTGCTACCCCCCTGTTAACTATCCTCAGGTACCTGGAGGATGCCCTCTTACCATTCGCTCTCTTGCACTTTCTCTTTCACTTTATCTCACGCTCTCCTTCACTTTCTCTAGTCTCTCTCTCGGTCCCTCGTATTCTCAGAATCGAGTTTTCGGAGTAGATTCAGTGAAATATCCTTGCCCATTGTCCGGACAACGCAACCGGTCGACGCTCAATATCTCCTGGCACGCGGGCATCGCCACGTGGTAGTAAAATACGGGTCGCCCGGCGTGAATCGGCATCTGACTAGTAGTAGCGCGCTACTACTAGTCAGACACAAAACATTACTACTAATCAGACACGACTTACAATTAGTCAGACAATTTACTTGTACTACTTTCATGAATCTTGTAGCACAGTTTACGAGATTTTTTACATAATTACATAAATTTTTAAAAATTATTTTTTAAATGGTGTTATGAACAAATATTTTAAACATAAGATTTAATATTTCATATCTGGAGGTAACTTTTTCTCTAGTGCAAAAACGTGAAAAGTGAACATTTTTTGTATGTATGTGTGTATACGTACGTGCTTACATCACTTTTCATATTTCCGTTCTAGAGAAAAAGATACATGATCAATACCTAGTTCGAGGGATATTATTTTATTAACTTCTTACTTTTAATAGTGTAATAATCAGCATTAATAAATTGAAAATTGTAAATATCCTTTCCACATATATTTATCTTTTCATAGACATTAGTTTTAAGAATATATCGTTATGTGATTAAAGATTTCAACTTTAAATTAATTCTTAAAGGCTGCGTTCAATCAAATAAGGAAGAAGAAACAGGGAATAAGAGTTTCAATTTATCAGAAACTGTGTATTCCACAGTATGGAATGGATAGGTTGAAATTCTTATTCTCTGTTTCCTGTTCCCTATTTCTTATATTCTGCGCAGTCCCTTACTGGATTATATCAAATAATGTAATGTGGCATCAATCGCAATTGTATCGCTCTTTTAGCAACACTCTTTTAGCATCATGAAGAAAAAGGCAACTAATTATCGTAAAAACACATTGCCAGCGCTTATTTCCGCTAAATATTTCAGATATTTCTTTTTGACATATGAAACGAGCCATCACCTATGACAGCTGAGTTCATATGTCACAAAATATCCTTATCCATCGTCTGGTCAATACGAATGGGCATCGCTCGATATCCCTTTTGCATGCGGAAATCGTACATAGTATGGGAGGTGAAATTCGGTTCAGCTTCGAGGTGGTCAGCAGAACGAGCTTCCGGTCTGGAGACCCGATAATCTCGGCTGCGCAGTTCCATGCATGGAGTTGTCAATCAGGGTTGATGGTGTCCCGCTGGAACGTCCGCTGTCTGTCCGACTCGTCGACGGATATATACGAGGTCCGGACACCGCACGACATCCGCAGTATTCATGCGATCTATCTGATCGCCTTCCTGTTCGCGAGCAATACGATCACGCGGCTCTCTGTTTCGATTCAATGTAGTATTAGGCTCCGCGTCGCTCTGCTCCGATACAATAACGCGTTGCGATAAAAGTAGTCCTGCGATCAATAATGTGCAAGATTAATATGCACACGTACGAATTCCTTTCGAGCTCGATTACGATATTGTATATTGCCGTTCTAGCAATTTGTGAAATTGATTTTACATTTTTTGCTCCATTGACTTCCATAAGTTATAAGATGTAAAATTTATACTCACAAATTGTACTTTACATTATTAATTATAATAAGCATTTAGAGCAAAGCTAAAATATATACAGGGTGTTTCCAAATTAAATCGCAAAACTTCGGGAGCGTGTAGAGGAGTAAAAAACTAAGAAAAAAAGTCCTATAGACATATGCTCGTTTTTGCTCCGTTTCAGAGAAATCGAAAAAAAATGTTTTTTTTACCTGCAAGATTAAATGGGGACCGTTTTCTAAATTTCTTGGAGAATGAATTTTCTGACTATTTAGAAAACATCCCATTACAACAACGTACTGAAATGTGGTTTCAATTAGATGGATGCCCTGCTCATTACAGCAGAGTCGCTAGAACCTGGTTAGATAGAAAATTCCCACAACGATGGATTGGACGTGGAGGAGCAGTACATTGGGCAACTCGTTCGCCCGACTTAACGCCATTAGATTTCTATGCATGGGGTACTCTGAAGCAAGAAGTTTATTCTTCGCCTATTCAATCAGAGCAACATTTGAGAAATCGTATCGTAGCTGCAGCGAACAGAATATCGCAATTATATATTTTTAGTAAAATTATTTTAATTAATTTGAATATTAAATTGTTATATAAAATATTTAATATATTTAATGAAGGTCGAACCGACCCTCGTCGATTCACGTGGCATCCAGCGTTCAGTTTGCAAAAATTTCGTCGCTACCCATGACTACATCTCCCCCAGTGAAAACGCAGATAGGCGCTGATTCGAATTAGCGCGAGATTTCGAGCGGGTTCCGTGGTAATTGGAAGCGGTCGTTTTTGCCATCGTGCTGTGCTCTCGGTGGGTAGTTACGTAGGTAGGTGGGTGAGCAGGTAGATAGTAGGTACTTGTTTGCGGAGGGCGCGAATAGATTAATCATCCGTTAAGCTTGGGCAAGACGTGTACGCGTCGGTGGCTGTACCGGCTTAATCCAGCCGGTTCACCCCTTTATGCCACCGCCTGTCCTCTTCAGTATCACCCCCACCGCCTGGCTGGCGCGACGGAATAACAGATGTAACCCGAGCGCCTTACACAGCGGTGAGTTACGCCCACTCCAGAGACACGCCAGATTGTGTAACTTCGTAAGCCCTCGCGTTTTTTAATGGATTTTCTCACTAACGTGACAAATTAATGTAAACATCGTGTGGTGTATTCGCTCCTTGTTTTGTTTGCTTTGATCTTCAAAGTTATACCTTCATGATCGTCTAGCTAACAAAAGATTAAATATGTATATTTAGTAATATTAAGTATAACGATTTCACATCTTGTTCTTATTTATAACGTAATTTATGTGACAGCTAAACTATATTTACGATTGCTGAATTACAGTTGGTGAAAATTAAAAAACACTGAAATTCAATTATCACGACTATTAATCGATATCTTTCAATAAATATCTATCGATATCTAACAACTATAAATCAATATTTATAAATATTTCAATATATTAAAAAAAAATATTTTCAGTTTTTTGTGCTTAAAAATATGTGATACTATATAGTCTCATATCTTTTCAAAATCCAACTATTATAGTCATTTAATGAATGCAATAAAAGACATGTATGAGATCAGGGAATGGATACATGTGTATATCTCACAGAAGGGACGAAAATCTTAATAAAAAAATTTTCATAGCATAACATAAGCTGTGGCAAACTTCGTCCATGCTTAATACGATTCTGTGTTCATATAGTCTTACTTTCGTAGTCTGGACAGACGATTTACGTTGCTTCCCGCAACAGCCACAATCCTCCTGCCCCGTCGCCCAACTTCCAGTTCTATCGACTTTGCGGTATAACCGTGAATACAGATTATATCGTGCGATGGTGATCCATAAATGCATGGTTGTGTTGGTAGTTTATGCGCCGTTGCATAGAAATTTAGGATTGGCGAAGAGCTGAATTTATATTTCGTGCGAACCGTATTTGATAAGATCGGTATATCATCGCCCTTAATATCCTTGAGTGTGTTTTACAACAACTTATCTTAGAATCGCTACATATTTTAATGTTTCTACATTTATACTTCAAATATAACAGAATGCTTATATTTTACAATATGTGTGTGTATCAATATATGTATATATATATATATATATCATAAATCTGTCACAATTTACTATTTTACAGATCTATACTACATTATATACAGATCTATGTAAAAAGATTTTATAACATTGAATCAACATACAAATTTATAAACATTGAATCAATTCAAAATAAAATTTTTTCTATTTTCTTAAATGTACTTTTTACAATTTTAATATTGGCCGATTTATGTTCAAATGGATACGATCAATTTTTATGAATTTGTAACAATATAACGACAAATATAATTGTATGTATAATAATTATAAGAAAATATCATTAAGAAAAAACGCGTTCTTTATAATATTGAATACAATATATATGTATGTATAGTGTTCAATATTATAAAGAACGCGTTTTTTCTTATCACATTTAATTAACGAAACAGACCGTTGCCTGAACAGTTTCTTATAAAACTGTGGAGAGACAAAAACTCAAATATATTTTCTGCAAACCTATTTCACTGATAGAACGTGGCAAGCAGAGAACGATGAGAACAACTTACGAAGCGATAAAGATGAAAAGAAAGAGGGAATTTCATATCGTCACCCTCGACGCTTTCGAGTAAGATCGCTGAGACGGTGCAGAACGCACCTGAGCGCCGCTTTTCTTTTCTTCTTCATAGCACCATGAGTGGCGTAAAAAAGTCGTTGCAGAAGAATTTAGGGTGCTTTCTAAAAGGTCGCATAATGAGATATCTCCTTTTACAATAAAATATCTGCTTAGTCAATTTATCTCTACATAAAAATACACACATATACCTAAATCAGCAGCTTTCTTTAAGTGATTAAGATAAATTGTCATTTTTCCTATTTCACTGAGATTTGAATTAAAGTTATAACTTCCTTAAGAAAAAAATTCGTGTACGTTTTATTATATTTCAGTATTACACTGAGAAAAAATTTTTTGAATACACAATAAGTAAAAAATAAAGACTACATATATCAGTCAAAGCTGGATCTTAAGTGCTTTAAATAATTACATGTGAATTTATATACCACATTTGTAGTCTCTTTAATTGCCCGTCGAATTGGATTTTCGGACTTACAATTAGAAACGTAACCGAACTACTATCGTAATATCACAAATTAAATTGATAAACAATTTAATAATTTGGTGCTAAAAAATTTTTTGTATATGTAACTATAATTACACATTATACTGATTACACTATAATTCTGATTATTACTACTATAATATTAGTAATAATAACTGTATGCATAGTTCTAACAACAAGTATGTATTGTTGGTAACCGAAATGATTATAATTATAGTTATTATTACTAATATTATAGCAGTAATAATCATAATTATAGCGACATGTAATTACATGTTTAATTATACTTAATTATACCAATATTTTTCTCTCAGTGTTGGCGGTATTAAAATATCATATCGACCGATAGATACGTATTTATGTATGTTGAATACATGTCGCACTTTATCGATAATTACATCGAGCCAATCGAGATTCATATTATATCTTTTTTTGCAGTAGTAATGGGGTTGTCCAATGGCACTGCGAAAAATTAAAATAAAGGTACTTAGACAACACTCGACAATAGGCGCGCAACATGCGATGTGTCAGCATAGCGTGGCCGACGTATCGCGCTTTAATACAGAGTACAATCGTGTCAACAACAAAACCGACGCGGCAAAAATCAAGCCGTGGTGTTAATTGTGGCTACACTGATTTCACCTCATCGTTACTCGTACGTTTCACACCGACAATTTACCCATGTTCCAACCAACCCCTCATACAGGCTGGTTTTTGGTGCGTACACCGAGAGGGAAGATGTACGAGGGGAAATATCGACAGCAACTGTCCATTGAAAATCGTGTGTGTGCTCTTACGAAAAATCGAGTGGAATGGGTTCATAATAATTGACTGGCGCAATGCGCTTCATCTAAAATTATATATTAGCCGATTAGGGTCGTTCACTATTTACGAACCATTATTACCATGATTACTGTAATATTACGCTGTATTATTATTGCATAAAAGTTTATAGCAAAGTTACATATTTATTTCCAAATCTGTTATTCTATGATATATTAATATGTAATTATTAGTGCTTGTTTATCTATTATTATTAATGTATAATAATAATAATAATTATTATTATTAATGTATACTGCAACTGTTTATCTTATATACAGGGTGGTCCATTTGAAGCTTCGGCACTGAATATCTCGAAAACTACGCATCGGATAAAAAAAGTGGATAATGAAAGTTGTTCGTCTCGAAGGGGGACATCCAATGATACCAAGCTCGACCCTTTACCCCCACCCCGGGAGTGGGGAGAGGGAAAATAAAAATCTTAAATGAAAACCCCTATTTTTTATTGCATATTTGGATCTGCAGAAAAAATTACATTGATTTGATTTGAATTAAAATTAATTAACACATAAAGTAAAAAGTAAATAATTTTTATAATACATTATATCTATAATCTTTGTGATCAACTTCCACATTAACATTTATTATTATTTTGAAAATAGCCTATAGTTGATACTGGAATATTATTATGGAGAGAATATCGGCCTCTACAATGTACCATTAATACTTCGAAGACACTAATAGCGTTATTGTATGTATACAGTGAATTAAACAAAACGATTATTATTCGTTAAATAAGCAGTATTTAGTGAACTTCATTATTATGCGCGCTATTTATTTACTACATCATCATTATTATTATCTATTATTGTCATTAAACGTAGTACTTCCCCTGTTGATTGGTACGTATATCATATTACTTACAGACATTACGATACACATTAGTTAATTATAATATTAATGCTAATATTATATGTAGGCAAGCACGAAACGTGTTGTTCTACAGTTTGCATTCGCGTTAAGATGTTTATGACGTTTGTACAAATATACAAACGTTGCCTCAACACGATTACTAAATGGAATGTTGGCGAGAAACGGAGAAGTAATAGATTATTTTCAAACCCCTTGGTTGTACTCGAAACGGTTTAGATGGTTCTTACGAGCTCAAAGGAGATAAGCGTATCGTAAAAGTTTTCCACCCGGCTTTACATGGAGATTGGTGTATCGATCGTCTCACGACGATGGTCGAAATTTTGTTTAAAAGCCCTCGGTTATCACTAAGTTAACCGACCCTTCTCCACATTTCCTTACGGATCACTTGGATGCAAACCGCGACGAAAGATGCGATCACTTTTTGTACATTGGAATGTTAAAGCCAACTGAAGCGTTGGTCTCCATGAATAACAAATGCACAATCTCTAGCCTCTACTAGCACCTTGGACCCTTACCTCATAGTGCCTCGGGAAGTTTTCCACCCTCTCCAGAGAAAGAGAGAGAACCTGGAAAACTTTTAACTGGATACATTACCTGCTTGACTACCACCGACTTTCCTTTTTTTTTATCACAGCCTGAGCTTTTAAACTCCTACGGTTGGTGCAGCCGCCGTTATTAGAGATTTCATGGAGGAACAGGAGAAAAATAATGAATAATAGTCCCGAGAATCGTCATTACGGCCATTGTTACGAAGACACGCTAGCCAACGATCTCTTCGAGATGCGGTACAACAAATTATTCGCACGGCAACTATCGCGCTATCATTTTTAATGACTTCGTGTTATATTGATTTCTTAAATTTTCATGTTGCATAATTTATTTTTTATTTTTCATTAAAATCATGATCTGCGGTGGTCAATTAAACATGTATCTATTGCAACTTAAATTCGTCTAAGTTTGCGTTACATAATCGAACTAATTTGTAACGCTATTAATATAATATAACTCTCGCTTTATTTTTTTTAATTGAAGAATCTTTTTGAAATTAAATAATTTTCAAATATTTTTGATTAAAATATAATACTATTTTCTAACATCTATCAATGTTACTACTATGTGAATCTATTTTACTCGAGGCACTTACATAAACTTTTGAATAAATGGATAAAATTATTCCTTTATAGAAGTTAAATTACTTTACAAAAGTTTGCAAGTACCGGAACGAGATCTGCAACAGATAAATATAGAGGCGGCTTTCTATTTGCATTTAATCTAAGCTCGCATAATGGAGGTTGCAATGTTGCGCATATTAGTGATGTAATTTATGATGCGTCCAATTGGAAAATATTTTAATATTTTCCAATATTACGTTAAATTTTGCTGGAGAGGACAGAATAAAGAAGATATTTTGTAACTCTAATTTAATTATACATTTAAATTATTATATCCTCTTTCTTTTTTTAAATACCTTATGATATAGAACTCAATGAAAAAAATAAATAAATAAGGGTAACATTTTACTAAAATTATTAATGTTTTCAAATATTGTAATTTAATTCTTATGTAATCATATATATTATCTCTAAAAAATATCTTTCTAAAAAAGAAAAAATATACGCCAAGTGCATAAAAAAATCGAATATTACATTCCTTTTAATAAAAAATGAATACGAAATAAATGCAATTAAACAAGTATTTAACGCAAGATATATAAAATATATTGAAAGTGACTAAAATGGTCAACGGAATTATAGTGAAGAAAAAACTTTGTTAATAAAAAAATTAAAAAACTTTTTTTCTTCACAACATTGAAGTACTCTTGAAATTATATAATTTTTATTAAAAAAATTTTTTTTCATCTTTTATACTTTCGGTGGTATTCGGCTCGAAATACTGTTTTTTTTCAAAGGGGTGTTTCACCCCTTAAACATGAGTTAGCGCACGTATAAAAAAATACGTGTCTCTTAGATTTTTGTGTTTAACAACATATTTCACGGAGAATCAAATCGACAGTTGTGTTACAATGCGGGACACTTGTGTGACATATCCCTTGTTAGATAATTTCGCTATCACTGCATAATCACTTTTTTGAGTGTTTGGAATATTCTCTTTCTGTTTTTTTTCTTCTTTTTTTCTCAAATTAAAGAATATAATGAAAAATAATGACGCTCTACAACAGGCAAACAATGTTCGTAAAGCATTAATCCAGATATCGTAGTTTAAGTTATAATCCGCGTTCTGTTAACTAGGAAAAGTCGAAACGTTGATGGACAGCCTTAATTAGCGCGCTGCCCATTATCCTGTACGAAGAAAACGTATTTATCATGGCAAAAAATTTGGACGAGAGAAAGAGAAAAATACTATACGCTTCTATTTACCCAAGCAGATGAGTCTTCTTGGTTATGAGTCGTGGAATTCTACCTAACTCACCGTTGTGTCATTTCTGTTAACCCGCACCCCTCGACTGTTTCCGACCGTTTGCGAGATTCGTCCCCATCTAAGAACTCGAGTAAATATTGGTTTTGTCTAGTGGCCTCACGATTTGCATAATTAAATCTTGGAATGTGCGCCTGTGCCTCCGTTGCGACACGACGCGGCCGTTCGGCGGATGCGAAAATAGGAATAATTAAAACTTGGCCAGATTATTTGCCGGAATCCACCAGGACGAGAACGCGCTCGGAGCTGCGTGGAGATTTATTAAGGGTCCCCGACTGTATACAGCATGCGACGAACGCCGCACGTGGGATTTTCCGAGCGTTTCCTAGAGCGACGCCGTGTCATAAAAGAGAGGCATCCGCTCTGCGACCAGATTAATCCAACTAACGCAATTTTCGCGAAATGGGATGTGTTTTACGTGACGTCGCGTAATCGCAAAAATTCATGAAAATCCGGAACAATACTTGTCTGCACATAATGCTTCTTGTTTTTTTTCGCGAACTTGCTGAATCGATGTGACAAACATTGACATTTATTATAGAACGTGTAAAACATAAACTACTTAACGCAAGTCTACGTCAATATCTATCTTTTTATAGAATATAATCTACCCATAAATCAACACAAGTGCAACATTGTTTAATATATTTGTTTTAAAATATTTTTTTAATTTTATAGCTCCGTGTAATATAAGAAAAAATTTTAAACTATTATTATTATTATTATTACTTACTAAAATTATTAAACTATTTTTACTGATTCGCATACACTAAATTAATTATGTTATTTCTGGTTCATTGTTCATAAATCGTTGCTCTAACTTCTGTCGTTACACATATAGAGCGAGCTTGTGTTAGGATCAGTTGTTATGGATCATGCGTGTATAATTAATCGAAACAATTTACGCAGACGATAGTACATATTGCTCCTTTTCCAGGTCATTTCAAGCCATTATGGTAAATGCCGCATTAATTTTGCAGCATGATCAGAGATAGACAAGTCAATGCTCGCTCAGCAGATCCCATTCTTATCGTGCACCTGTAGCGCAGTTGGTCCTGCACTACATTAAATATTTCTTGCTCACTCACGTTTTTGTTTTTTCCGGAAATATTTAAGAGGCTGAATAAACGACCATAAAAGATAAAAATTAGGGCTAAGAAAATGAAGAAAAGAAGGAACTTATTCAAACTTATACAGGGTATCTCACAACTACCGCATTTCCTTTTAAGAATGTATTCTTGAGGTAATTTTGAGACGAAAATCCTAATACAAAAATGTCGAGGCTTCAATAGTTTTTGAATTATAATCGGTTAAAGATAGTGTGTAATTCGAAAACTATTATAGCCTCGATATTTTCGTATTAAAATTTTCGTTTTAGAATGTTCAAAAGAATTCAAAAATAATAATAGAGGCTATAAAAGTATGGTTTTTGACTTATAAGCAGTTAAAGTTAGCTTATAATTCAAAAAATTGTTGTAGTCTCGGCATTTTCGTATTAGGATTTTTGTCTCAAAATTACTTCAAAAATAAGTCCTTAAGAGGAAATGCGATAATTGTGAGACATCCTGTATATGTTTTGTTTAATATAATATTAATATTATTAAACAATTTAAAGCAAAAATTTAAATGTAAATATCAAATATAAAATGTATTACTAAATTTTAATAAAAAAACGTAAATTACTAATTTACGTTTTAAATTATACATTCTAAAATATGTAAAATGTTATCGTTAGTCTCCAATTTCACATCTTTACATCGTTGTATTTTTTGTACGGATAATGAAACGCAGTATATATTAAATAACAAATTTTAAAAACTTTCATCAAATTCAAGTATTGTAACATACTGCTTATATAAAGTACTTATATATATATATATATATACGCAATTAGTAAAAGATTTTTAGTTTCTTTTAATTATAATAATTATTGTTCTTGCGTAGAGAACGCTTGCAATTATTCAATAAAAAATTCGGCATTTGTAATATTTACTGAATTTACACCGGGATCTTTCATAATTAATAATTAAACTTTTCATTTATAACGTTGCATTTAATTGGTTCTTTATCCACGTTCGCATATATGGATACATCAGTACAAATGTGTTTACTCATTACATCACTTGTGTACCTACTAACATTATTCTCTTTGTTAACTCGGGAGCAGGTTCTCCCGTTATGGTCGTTTCCTACGCTGTGCTTAGAATTTATTGCTATCCACCTATCTACCTACTAAGGCTCATAAGAATCGCGAAGCGCCATGTAATTAGCAAAGCAGAAATCTCGAGTTTCGTGGTATTTAAAGACCTTATTTCTCATATTGCTCATACCTAAATCACAAGCTCCATTTTTTTTGCGATCTACGTTATTAGATATTCACTAATTGTAAGTTAAATATTTAGTAAAACGTTTTAAATTTTTACAAATAAATAATAAATATGCACACATCAATTTCATATTACAAACATGTTTAAAAGAATACGTAAACTTAACTTCCTCTTTGCAAAAATACATATTTAAATATACAGGCAACCCTCTCAATAGAATAGGATTAAGAATAATGTGTATTTTTGTGACATATTCATTGGATGGAAGAATTACAGCATTGGAATTTGTTCCCCTTTAAGTTTGAGGGTGATAGATATTATGAATGACGCTGGGTGCGAACAGTAATTGTTACATCGCATGTTTGATCGCGAAAGCCAGGGGAGGGGTAAATGAGGGAGAAGTGAATCGCCTAGGATTGATTTATTGCCGTTGAAGTGTACGTAAAACGCACTTCATTGGTCCCTCGTTATCGACAGGCGACGATAACTTCTACTTGATATTATTATTGATATTCAAATTAAATCTATTTGTAATGTTCTAATACTAAAAATATAAGATTCATATATGCAATATATTAATATTTGCAATAAATACAAAATAAAAATAAAAAAAAATAGAATCATATAATTAACATTCTTCCCATCGAATAAATTGTTATTCATATAAACTTTTTAATTAAAAAATTACTTTTTAATTATAAGTTTATTTTAATATAAACCACAGCAAAGACGCAAATTATCCAATCTAAAATAATTTACTACATAGAACCGATTCAATTAAGTACATTATAGGTTCTAGACGCGCGTGTCGATATGATGCTATATATCTCGTCTATGCGGACAGTTAACGATAATTGGAAACATCCCTTGCGCATCACCGCATCGATTCTAACCCTCATAATTGAGGAAATGGGTGCGGGGCGGGTTAAGGGCTAAAATTCTCGTGGGGTGAAAGGCATTCTTTATTCCGTCATCATCTTTGACGCATTATATTTCTTAAGCAATATGTCGATCGACATTACGTAAGCTCTAGAATTACATGCAAATATACTAATTGTCATCCAATATTCCATGATATCTACATATTTTATATCATTTATTTAATTAATAATTATTTTACCATATATGCGTTATATATAAATTATGATATACAAATTATTATGTATAAACTAAAATAAAGAAAAAGACATAGAATCATATTACTTACATGTATAGGAAGTCGTTTGAGTATTGTATGTATATACATCATTAATAGATTTACTAGTCATAGTATTAAAATGATGTTATGATATTAAAAAATTACATATTTGTAGTTTACTCGGGATATTTTAAATCTTCTTAACTAATTGTCCATATATCATACTACGTATTAAACTGTTTATTGCTAATCGCGTAGATACTGAACACTCAATAAAACTGTCATGAAATCAAAGATTATAGCAATAAAAAATCCTACAAATTATTATCTTTAAATAACTCTTGCTGTTGATTCTTCAATCGACGATTTAATTGAATTAACAAAATTGAATTGTATTAATCTATAGCACATCGTTACGCTCAATTGATATAATTACATTCTTATAGAACTCCAATGAAAATCTTCGCTCAATTTCATCATAACCTGGATTGTGTAAATGTTTGTACAAATATCGTTTGATATGTGCTGTGATGGTGAGCGAACTTGGAAAGGCGGAGGATAGATACCACGAGGGAATGGTGGTGTTAGATTAAACTCGAGTAGAGAAACAGCGCCTCTCGGGATGGCCGGGGCTTAAACAGTTTTAATCTATGCCTAGCAAGCTCACGTGGAAACAAATCGCGGCCTTATCACCACCTGTGAGGTAGATAACAACTTTTCTCTCGCTCCTGCCTTTCTCTCCCTTTTTCGCTTTCCCGATTCATCGTTCCTTCTTTCGCGACCTTCGCATCTCGCTTTAGCTTAGTGTGTTGTTCGTCTCTATCCACGTAACTCTCCAATTCTGTCTCCTTTCTTCGTTTCGACCATGCTGTTCCCTTTCTTCTTTCTCCCTTCCTCTCTATTTCTCTCGACTATTCGCATGAACTCCAAACATACGACCGTACGGCCCACCTGACGGATGCACCGATTAAACTTTCGAAAACTGTTTGCATGAATAGCCAAGCGTTTCGCCGCACGTGTGCCAGCAGTGAGTGCTGACAATTAACATGCTGAAAATAGAGAAAGCAACTCGCTGATAGGCCTGCCTTGCATAATATGCTCTTTCGAGTTAACGGATCTTTATTAATTAGCAATCTCGACAATATTACCATTCTTTTCGTCTTCTTCTTTCACAATTTTGCTTGTTGTCTGAAAACAGGCTCTTTAATTTGTGAATGTAAAAAATAATTTAAATCCTCGTTTTGTTGTCCAAATAATTAATTATACAGTAATCAAAAGCACAAGCTTGTAATTTATTTAATTAATGACACGAAGTACTCCTTTTTATTTAAATGTGATATAAAATATTAATTAATTGCAATCGAAATTACAAGAAAATATGGATAAAAAATTAGCATATTGATATCAATGATCTCACATGCGCATATACAAAGAGTCTGACAGAGTTATTTTCCCGCTTTCCTAAAATAACTTGTCAAACGTAAACGTAATCATTTGTGTCAACGTCTTATAGGCGCCTGCATACAGCGCACATTCGAAATATGATTACTGATCATAGAAATATTTTTTTATGATATTGAACCTTGTTGATCCGTTATAAGAATGGGGCTATAAAGCGTCGCTGGTACCGCGCCTTAATAAAGACAGGCCATATAGTTATCGGACGCAAGCAGAAATTGTTTCTCGTCAAACGTGATTTCCTTTTCCATCCCAAAATCCGGGTAAAAGAATCGAAAATAGACTAGTGGAAATTGTCGGAATCCCTGGTGCGTCTGTGACAAGACCAGTAGGAAACAACCGGACGAATTGGCGAAGGACAATACTTACACCAGCACGGATTTCTCCGGCGCCAATCTGTTACGAGCGAAAGAGAATGAGCAAGGAAAATGAGTTAACCGTTACCTACAAATCACGACACCGGAGATTCCGCGACTAAAAATCTCTCGATCGTTGCCCGTGTCTCGCAATAGACGAAGTACACGATTTACTGTTTAAAATGAGAAATGTAATAATAGGCGTCAAAAATACATCTCTCAAGATATTAAGATAAAATATTGCATTGCGAAAACTTGCAATAATTTTACAGATATTTAATTATAAAGATCCAAAATAGATGTAAAAATTCAATTATTATAACATTAATTTTAGAACTTGTAATATAATTCCGAATATATCTTCACTAAATTATTACTCATTGTTAAGTTAACTAATGGAAACTTTATAATATTTTCATTAACTCATATTAAATTAACTTTAATATATACATTAATCGATATATAATTCTTTTCAAAAGTTTATTTTAAATAATTATAGAAAAACATGCGCAATTTTTTAGACACCTTATAGCTTAAATGTATCTCTTAAGTTCAACTGGAGGTTAGTGAGAAAGAATAAAAGTATAAGTAAAGCGACAGCAAAATTGTGTAAAGTGATATACTCTTTAAGAAGAGAAAAATGAGCGTGTATGAAAACAGGTACTTAGTGCGGATTATTAAAAAATATAAGAGTTTTTTTAGTGCACAACGCTCGCCTTCATACACGTTTCTTGGGATGAATACAAAATTGTATCCGTGAGATATTGGTATGAAAACAGTTGAGTCACGAAAAGTCAATTTCTCAAGATCGCGGTTTAATAGCCGTAAAACATTTTCTGATATTCCGTGAATAAAATTCCGACTGCGTCGTAATGTCTAAAACGGAACTCATATTATTACGATACTTAATAGCTGGGAGGTACGTTTCAGAAATAACGATAATTATCTGTAAGCGCAATTTTGCATCAATGCATGTGATAATCGCGTGCTCATCAAATATGGGGTGTTCTTTCATATGTGCATATCTGCAAATTGTTATTAATTTTTAGTATTTATTGCTAATACTTAAAAATAACATCCAAATTGCGCACAAAAAATATCATTTTATTGTTAAAAAAAATTGCTTACCCAATTTATTTTCTTACTTTTAAATAACAGTTATCTTTAACAAAAAATATTTTTTCAAAATAATCTTAAAATATATTCATTACAAATTTTGAAAAAACTCATTATTATGTATTCAAACAAAAAGAATTAATTTTCTTTTAAAATATTATTAAACTGATAGAAGAAACTTTATATAATAAACAAATCGAATTTGTTTAATTTAATAATCTTGATTGACGTATTAAATTTAGAAAAAAGAGGATTCAGAATATATATTTCGAATAAAAGATTATGCCCAATTTAGGTATGTCGGCTGAACAGCATTGAGACCTAGCGAGGATTGTAGAGCATCAAAAAAGGATTAAAAAGTTTCATATGCACAACTTTGTAAAATGAGTCCCTTGAGTGCTACAGCTGTTCAAAGTTCGCTATTATGACCGTGTATTGTGTACCAGTAGAACTGGTTTTATTCGATTTTTCGAATCATTTAGTATCTGGAATATGTCCAATCTTGACGAAGACAACTAAGATCTTGTGTGTAAGTTAACTAAAATATCTGTGCATATTCTGAAGATATACATAATAAATGCTAAAAAATTATAAAGAATTAAACAATATAAGTTAATGGTTTAAAAAAGTTACGATATATATTCCATCATTTTTATTATCTTCTGTAACTTATTTAAAAAAAATTAACAATAACGGAACAAGTTGAAATTCAATAGCGTTCCTGTCAAAAACTGATTGTACAGACTCAAACTCTCGTACTTTCTTTCACTTAGCGGTTCCGCGATAACTTATTTGCGAAGAAAAGTTGGCATCCGGCACGGCTGATTAGCCAATAAATCGAGTCTGAAAGGAGAAATTCATTAACCCACAATCATAAATAACCAAACGCGCTCTCACCAATGATTCTCATGAAACAATAGTTATAGTACATTTATGCAAAATTTCCATTTATGCAGGTGGGTGAGAGAGGGTGCGAAAGCCGGGGGGTGGGCACAGCACGGCACGCTGGTAAAATGAGTGCCATTGTATTTCCATCGTGCTGCTATAAAACGTTACCTCTTTTGGACATACGATGCTTTTATTTTGTCTGTCCGCTTTCTTTCTTTTTCTACTTCTATCTTTTTTTACCTTTTTGTATGTATTATTAAAACAATAATGCATCGTTATAGATTGTACGTACCAGCATACATATGTAATTGTGAAAAACTAAAATTGCAAGGAAAAAGAGAAAGGGAGAGAAAATTACGACAATGAAGAATTAAATGAGATAAAGAAGAAGGGAGAGGAACAATGAATAGCGAGGAAAGCGTAGTTGAGCGACAACAGGGTTGTACGGTAGAACAATTTCATTCGCGGATAAAGTGATGTCCGGTAGAGAAACTCCGAAGTGACCTCGCAAGAACCATGCCAATCTGCCTCGTAGTGTCAAGTTTCCAAATTTCCGGTCGTTACGGGTAGCTGAAGGGAAGGGTGCACGTTGGTGAAAGGAACGCGCAATCCGTGAGTCAAAGGGGCAAGTTTCAGTTTGACTGGAGACACCCAGCCCTTCCTCACTTTTATCCACCTTCATCCTGAGAATTTCTCCTTGCTGCGTCTCGTTACTGGAATTTCCTCCCCCGCTTTACCCTTTGTTCTACATTGTTCTCCTGCTCATCCGTTCGCTCCTTTCCACTCACCCTGTAGCTATCTTATGCATCGTTTCGCTTCGGTTCCTCCGTCTTCCTTCATTCTCGCCCTTAGCGCTTACCTTCCCTCGCCTTACATTTGTGTTCTACACTTCCACGGGGGTGTTAACGGTCTATTTCGACTTGGACCTACGGGAAATTAGTCGAAACTCCCTCGGGGCCGACGGCAGCTTGGGCAAGATTCCCTTCTGCACATAGCGACTTCTCTCTCGATGGTCGAGACCGGGACGAAACGCAGCTGTAATGGAGATAAGACTGCGAGTGTATAACCGATGAGATTTTACAGTGATAAATACGATTCAAATTGCTAGTGCAATTCAAACAATTGATTGTGTATGTTTACAATTAAAAAAGAATTTGGAAAGACTACTATAGTTTCATTAAATCTAAAAAAATATATAAAAATGCAACAAACAAAATGCTTAATTTAAATAAAGACAAACACATTGAAGTCACTAATAAATAAATTTTCCTAAAAAATATACTGTAATCAAATTTTTAATTCTCTTTCTCTTTATCTAAAAAGAATTAGATTATTAAATATTTTATATTTTATTAGAATTTCATATCCCGTATCCTAATATTTATATACCAAGAGCTTTCTAAATTTCTCACGGTTTCTGTAAATAGAAAACTTTACTCGGAAATATTGTTATTAACTCGGCGGGAACTATCTCGCGAAGTGAAAAAGTTTCATCCAGAACTTCCTCATCGCTAGTGTAGAGTCGGAGTATTTCAACGGCATGATAAAGTATTCGTTTTCCGATTATATAATTAAAAAATGTACACGAAATGTTATTCGTTATAATGTTCTAAATGTATATATATGTGTATATATAAAATTATCATTATCTGTTACTAGATTCTGAATACAATACAAATTTAATACAAATAAACATACAAAAAATGTTTGATGGAAAATGAACAAACAGAAAATCCTAATTATATCAATCACAATCTTCTGATTTGTCCATTTTTAACCAAACATTCTTCTCATATTGTACATATTTCAAATTGTTAATTCACTAATAGCGAATTCGGTCACTTGCATTACATTAAATTACTGCATATGAAAGCTACTGAAATTGGCAAAGTTAAATATAAAAGTATATGAATATTTTAAACGATTAAATGCCCAAAAATAACCATGTCACATTATTTAATAGAATATATGTACATGTAGAATTATTTTTCAATGCCAAAGTTGAGTATATTATGTCACAGTATTTAGTTACTTTATGTAAAGTAATCTTTAATGTGTACTGATCCAGTATAGTGTGAGTGACCGAATTCAATATAAAATTAATTACAATTAGAGAGACAGAGAGGGAGGGGAGAGATAGCAAACACACTGCAGCATATTAGAAGTTACGTTTACAGATCACGTTTCACTTTCTTTCAACGTTATATGTATCTTTTTTCTGAAATGTACATTAAATGCAATATATAATGCGATTCAATAAAAATAAATTATGCCTTTTATCGCTCTTTCTAAGCATCAATGCAACAGTTCGAAATATATCCAAGTGTAAAGTTCTAAAGTGAAACGTTTGAACAGGTTCCTTCCTTCCGAGTTTTGGCACGAACTATTTTAAGCATCGGCTTACAGATATTTTCTCGTACAAGATCCACTTTCTCTCAGCGCGACGTGTATTCGCGCACAACATCGCAAAACGGGACGGATAGCCCGGTAAAGAAATAGCTAAAGGAGGAAAACAAGAAGATTTCAGGAGAAGATTTCAAACTACGCGGTGTAGAACATCGCTAGAGAAAGTAGATTTTCAATTCTCTTTGATTTTCTCAAACTGATGTTCTCACCTTCCCACCTCAATTTTCGTACAAAATTTAAATGACTTCGTTATTTCTGTTTGCGTTGCCGCTAAATCAATTAAAGAGAAATTATCCTCTAATATATTTCGACTCTTGCGTTATTTATTCCAGCTAACATACACATATGCATGAGAAAATCAACAGTGAGTGTATGCGCCATTTTATCTAAATCAGAATCTGAAAATCAATGGCGCATGTCGTGTTTGGCATGCCGTAACAGAAATGTACGAACTATTTTAGAGAAGAAAAACGAGATTATTTGAAATATTATATTTACGAACAAAAATGGATTTGCACATTTTAATAGAGCAACATCATAAGTATTTTATTTATTGCAATTTTTTTTATGCTCTACTTATATATACATTATTTGTATACTAAAACATTTATTGCTAAATATATGCATATATATTAATTTCCAATAATTGATGAAATCACGAATTAAAGTCATAACATATGATTATTAGATAAATAAATTATATGATATTATTAGATAAATAAATATACGAGATAGTTCTCAATAGAAACGAGAAACTTGAGAAAATTTTGCTACGATATAAACACAAACATGTCCGTGTTGGTATATATGCGGCTTTCGCGCCAAAGTTTGCCAGCCGCTCACACACCATTTCCAAACTACTCGTGAACACGTGTTCGACTTGGTGCGTGTATCACGGCTAGATTTTAAAGTGCGGGCAATTTCTAACTTCGCCGATTATGTTCGTGTAATTTAAAAAATAAAAAAAATGCTACTTTAACAATATGCATTAATCAATCACGATTTTTTAAATGATATTAATAATCATATCACGTTCTTTTTTTCTCATTCGACTATCGGTGAATTCAAAGAAAATATACGCATCATCATTAATTACGCGAGGCATTAATAAAAATTCTTGTCTGTATTGTATTCCAATAAAATTATGCAAAAAGTCAATTTCATACGCTCATTTGGCGCAGTGTCATTAGAATATAAGACAGTCGTAGAATACATGCGGGGTGGTCTTTTTGCTTTCGACCGACACGATTGCGCCTTTGCCGTCGAGGTTTTTGGCCATCGCAGAGGAGCCGGAGGTTAAAGGGGATATGGCCGAGGTACGTAATGAATATATTTGCATATCAGGGCCGTTACCGAACCGTTACTGGTACAAGGTATATCGGAGTACAAGTCTACCCCGGCTGCCAAATATGCATGCATCTCGCCCGGGGCCAACCGTCCATACCGCTTCAACCCACGCCCATGCATATAACACTCGGAAGAGAGAATTGCCGATTAGTTTGCAAACTAGGGACGTGCATTCCGTCGCACGTGTATATATTTCTGTCTACCTACTCAAGCGTGGAATTTCGCGCTTAGATTCGCCAAGGCAGACGAATTAGTAACGGTACGTAAGACACATTAGAACGACAGGTCTATGATGAGAATCCTATTTGAATTCAAAGAGATAAAACGTCTAGTATAGTAATTTAATTCGCGTATCTTTTATGAGACAAAATGTTCGAAATAGAAACTGTTCATATTTATGAATAATATTAACTGTTTCTTTAACTGATTTCTGTAATAAATATTTTTTTGAGAATTACATACGTAACATATTAGATAATAATGTAATATATAATTTATTATTTTAAAAGGCAATTTGTAAACTCTCTCAAGTTATAATATTCTCATTGCTGCGTAATTTTTTCTACATTAAACAGTCTCAAAGTTTTTCTCTAATCTGAAATAATATATTTCCAATTTAGTCTCCCCTTATTCAATGATTTAATTGCAGACATAGATAAATCAAATACGTATTCTTGTAATATGTAAATTGTAATTTTATTTGCGTATACAAACAACATTAAATACCGATACTTTTATAATAAAGGTGTCTGATGCTGGATAACAAGTAACGAGGCCCTTTCGGACTCTAAAAGTTCAATAATTGCCGAGGACATGTCTGCCAGTAAAATCAAGCCGACCGCAGCCTTTGTGGTTTAGTCCCTCCACGTCCTTCATTTTCTCGTCTGCCCTTGCATCGGTCTGTAAAAGTCAGCATATTTCAGCTTTCACGCAACGCTCACTTCGTTGGCTGAGAATGGCGTAAGAGCAAAAAATGGAGACAACTAGGAGGATAGAGAAGAGGAGATCTCATGGTAGATGAATAGGAAATGATACTGAAACGTGAAAATGAAAGGAGAACGAGAGAAAGAAGAACGAGAGTGAAAATAGTACAGCAGGAGAATATTGTTCTAGTCGACTCATTTTTCTCGAAACTTTTCTCGCGTGAATTTGGATTAAACGTTCCGAAGTTCGTAGTACGAACAATAATTCGCACGGGGATTCCGCAGTTCGCTGGACCAAAGGGGAGAACGGCAGTATCGATCCGGCGCGAGTTAGTGAAATTAAAATTCTAGTTCAGCCAGGCAATATCCAATTATGGCGCAAGCACGAATATTAGTGTCAGATTTTTACTCTTGTTTATCTTTCCGACAGATTCCTGACAAACATGAAGTATATGATGGGCTCGGGTTTGGCCGGAACTTCTATTATACCGAGACTTTTCTGTCGCGGAAAAAGGAAGAAGGCAAAGTTTATTAAAATAAACGGCGCGATGCGCGCGCGCCCGGCGGTTTCTTTGAAATCCATATTTCACGTCCCTTTCAAACCGTCAACGAATTGACGTGACCTTTTTACATTCGCGTCATCGTTAGAACCATTCGCATGATTCACGGCGAGCGGCATCGATTGTTTCGTACATGCTTTTCCTTGCGTGAAAGCGTAGCGCTCAGTTCCGTGGATGTATTCAAGTTCGGTTGGTCCATTGATTTAGTTTTCTACGTTCTCTCGGTTTGAATGTCAGCCATTTGTTCATTCCTGCATGGCCGTTCGGCCGACCGTTTTTATTCTATAACCTGTCATCGCGATAGTCCATCGGGAGTGATAAAGAAAACGATTCTTTTTCCATAGGTTGATCGGCATGCACGTGATCACTGACTTGCGTAAAACGCCCATGTGGACATATATCTCGGCCATTTTTTAACTGTATTGACAGATCTGCACAGCAGCCTAAAAATCTCTAAATTTAAAAGTCGCAAAAAATTTACAGAAGCATGCTTTTTTGTTAAGATTAATGAAAATAAAATATGATTTATAACAAAGCTCCCTTTCGTGACATAAAATGAAAAAAATATATATATAATGAAACCACTACGGTCATATAAATGTCGCGGTGATCATTTTTCACTATGAAGCTTTTATATTACTTGACTTTTGTAAGAATATAAAATTCCAACTTAAAAACTTATAATCACAGTTTCGTGAAGACAAGCCTGCAAGCATTTGCGGTATGCTGAAAATTTCTGTTAAACGGATACGAAGCGATTCTAGCTACAGAGTGTTAAGCTCGGATATTTTCCCCCTGACAAACGCACCTTTATTGCCCCTTATTCGTGACTGTTCGTCTATGAAATGCCTTCAATCGAATCTACTTGGAATCACCTAAATTCCCTGAGAATTTAATCAGAACGTGAGCTCTCTGTCCGCCAGGAAGCGAATTTCTCTCTCTCCCTTTCTCTCTCCTTCATTCTCTCTCAACCACTTTCCTCTCTTTCTATCCCTCGTTTTGTACTCTCATCGCTTCTGTGCTGCTTTGTAGGACGCGGACAATAGTTTCACCGCGTGTGCTTGGCTCTCCGGTCACGTGCGTGGCCTTCCAGTGGCTTCTTACAAGTTCAATGGACAAGTTTAGCTCCTTTCGTCTTTCGATAGTTAGGTTTCGATGCTTGGTTCGTAAAAACTACAGACTGGCCATTCGTACGTTTCGTATTTTTATATTTTTCATGTTTCCTTTCGGGCGCGCAGCAGAAACGTCTGCAAGGACGGATATACATCATTGATACAGAAAACTGAGATATAGAAACACGGAGACAGCAAGTCTCATAAATTTTAAAGATTTTCTTGTTTTTGTTAATATTTAGAACTTGACTTTTTTTTATTATATTTAATAAAATACAAATCACATTTTCATCGTAAAATATAAAGCTCAAAAATTTAAAGTTACATTAGAAATATAAAATGGATACGTTTTACAAATTTTTATGTAAATTTTTGTATACATATGTACGTAATTCAGTTATGGTTCATATTATCAGATAACGTAAAGACTACATAATAATAAAAATATTACATAAATATTATATAAATTGCAAAGAAGATATAAAATGCAATCGCACACATTTAGCACAAATATATCAACAATAATTAAATATTATGTAGAATACGTGTGCATATAATCGTTATTTACATTTTTAATACCTCACGTTTAATATTTCCAGGCGTATATATAGAAAAGATATATATTTACCACATACCATACGAATCACGTGATTCAAACAGTCTCGAGGGACTCTCCGATCGAGTGTCAAAGTGGTGAGTATCGATGTCTGGTCAGACTGGTGCTCGGCGACACCCATCTGCTGTCACAGCCGGTCGACGTTTCCGTGCTTGCCCACCCTATATTCTCGTGTTACGCCCCATACTACGTGTTTCTTCGGTTTCGTCGGTGCGATCAATTTTATAAAAGAGAAACGTAGGCAGGCATGCGAGCGCGGAGCGTTGCGGGAAGAGAGATACGGCGGCCACCAAAGTGAGACAGGTAGACGGAAATAAAGAGACATAGAGGTGGATAGATAGATAGATAAAGACAGATACGAAAAAGCAGCACGGGGAGGATACGCCGCATCGGATCGGGAAAGAGCGAACATAGGGAAAGGGGAAGCAGACTGTTTCGTGAGATGCGCTTGTTTCGGAATAAACAGATAGCACTGATCGCGGCCTGAATAGCAAACAGTTCGTGGTTCGCTTTTCTCGAAGCACGAAAATGTTACCTCTCTTACGGACGGGGAGAATGCCACACTACGTATTCCTATAGTGGTGCCTATACTTTGTCGCAGCATCCAAGCATCAGATGAAAGAGAAAGAGAAAAAAGAGAAAGAGAGAGAAGGAAGGGGGAGCCGGAGTGTAGATATCTATCCACTACTTTTCTCTATTGCAAGAGACAAGGGGCACTAAAAGTTAACCCCGCCAACCGAGCCGAGACTACCTGCTTCGGCAACCTGGGTTAGGATACCCTCGATGCTCGGAGTACAAGCGAAAACTGCATTCCAAGTTCCTCACTGCCCCTATCCGGAAACTGTTCTTCTCCGTCACCTTTTCCTTTTTCTTCCACCGTGCTTCTTCGCTTGCCGTTTTTGTGACGCCACCTACCTGCTTTCGTATCCTTGTGCTATACTTTCCGTACCACGGGGGGGCATTGGGACCAAGAAGTCACTTTCCGTGGACTCATGTCCTGTGCTCCCTCGAGAGCTAGGGTTGTTACAACTTTTCTCTCGCCCGGCTACGAACGAAATATAAAAATCCACCTGAGACCACAATAACGCGTTCTTGTGCAATAGGCAAAATAAGATCGTGTTGTAGCATCGATATTTCCACGTTGAGCCGCAAATTTCTCGTTAATAAAGTTTTTCGAATACGCAAGCTGCTACAAAAATTATGTATCACTAAAATTTTAATGTAAATGAATTGTATCCCTATTATATTATTTGCTTGTTGCATCGATTCGATATAGTATATTTTTATTAGAGACATGAGTATTTCAAAGATATTTTTAACTGCACAAAAATTATTAATAAGCAATACATATATATATATATATATATACAATTATCTAGTCTTTATATAACATAAACATACAGATATTTTTCTTTAAATAATGAAATAATAAAGGACTTATGTTCATTTGCTGTATTATTATTCTGCATTGTATGAATATCATTTTTCTAATAACATATTTATACATCTAGTAAAATATCATGTATAATCTCAGCTACAACATCACATATTAAATAGATTAAAGGGAGGAAAAATATATATTGGCGTTTATAGGTATATAATTTGATTTTATCAAAGTTTTGTCGATATGTCCTTTTGTGATATCATAGCATTGATCATCTCCCAACGTCTAAGGCAGTTCCCTTGAAAGTAACTTGATCTTCTTCATCCGATTTCCGACGTCCCGCGGGACGACCTTTATTATTCGCAAACAACGTGGCATTCTGGCTCCCTAATTTGCAATAATACTAAATTATCCTATTTCGCAGCCGGAGACAGGCGGTAGACGGAAACGTAGTAGAAGAGGAGAGGAAGAAAAATGCTCTCGGGGAACGAGTCTTTTTATTACCCTATTAATCCCAACTAGCGCCTTATTTTTAAATTAACATTTTTATCTCCCAAGAAAACAAGCTTCTCTACCATCGTCTTTCCGCAGTCTCTAGCCCATCGCTCGCCCTTTGTTTTTTCACGCGTCTTTCGTCCCTTCTTGTCTCATTCTCCTCCTCACCAGATCCCTCGTTTCGCCTGCCGTCTTTGCCTCTGACGGCACTCGTAAAGCACAGGATTATGGAGCTGAATTCTATTATCGTGGGCGGCTAGCGAACTGGAACCGGTAAAGAGCAGCTTTCACGATATCATTAAGTATGCTTGCAACACGATTCTAGAATTCATCGCAGTTCCTGTACATGAAAAGCAACAAATCTTTGAAATATCGATATTACATAATACTTTAGCTAGCTTTAAACAGCGTTTATCGATATTAAAAGAATTGCGACGACGAAAAACAAGACTCTTTTTTACTGAATTATCACTTATTAAAAGCGATATAAGTACTTAAATAGCATAGTGGAAAAATTTTTCATCGCTAGAAAGTATACAATAAAATCAAATAAAAGTTTAACAAGCATATAGATAAAATAATAATAGGTATCATATTTTTTATTAATAGGTACAATATGATAATGAAAAGTATAGTTCACTAGAAACTTATAATATAATCTGTTCATTTTTCTATACTTGCTTTGTTTATCTTTTTTCCATTTTTATTATTTAATTAAACTTAATTTCCGCCTTATGTATTGTTCCTTTTTATTTTATATTAAATAAATGAAATCCTTTTTTTTTCAAATATACAAAATATAGAAATTATTTTATCTTCAAATTGCAAAAGAGAAAAAAAAGAAAGAGAGAGAGAAAAGGAAAGAAAGGAAAAGAAAGAAATTGAATTAAACATGTACAAAAATTAAATAATATTTGATAAGTGATTTTTACCGAAATAAATTTGAGAAAATATATCCCTGAACTATGTTTGTGTTGTTATATTCTGATCACTGCGTATTGGGATTCACTGCACAACAAACAGAATGAGAAAAAAAACATGAAATTCTTTCGCTACGAAAATATCAGTGGCCTGTGAGATACGCGAGAACAATTGTTTAAAAAACAATCGCTTTATTGTATTTGCCGTTTTGCAAAATACATAATTTTACTACGGAGAACTGTTTCTGTTTGTAAAAGTTTGTTCTGCATGAATACGTCGCGGTACGCACCGAAGGTTTTAAATTCAATATACATTCTGATTGTTAAACGCTGACAAATATTGAAAACACTAGACCATACCATTGGACATGTAAAATATTATTGCAAAATTCTTAGGTTTTTTATAATAATAGTCATTTTTATTGAACATTTTTATAGTCATATTTCTTTATTTTATGATACTTAAAAATTAAGACATAATGGTAAAGATTATTGATATACAATATATATTGTATATCATATATGTATATATATATGATATATATCATATATATATCATATATATATTGTATATATATTGATATACAATATATATTGTATATTACTAAATATATTACAAAATATATCAAATTATTGACATTTTATTATAATTAACATTAATCTCATGGCTAATGCTAAATTATTGATAAACAATAAATTTTGGACTTGGATAATTTATATATGAATATATGACGCGGTCACACCGTCTAATAACTTTTATTATGCATTATGTACCTACAAATATACCTACTTACGAAATACTGTGGGAATTTAAGAAAATGATATGCATATATCTATCATCATTTCGGGCATGTTTATAGTGACCAACTATGACGTTTGCGAGAAAACAGCCTTCGGCCACGTCCGAACGGTTAAGCCGTGGAATCGGTGTACCAAATTGGATATTTTCCGCGCCATGGTTCGCTTAGAGGGGTCGGCAGCTCGCGATGGAAAAATATCGTCGCCCCCGGCCAGCGTCGAAGACCGGAAACCTCGGTTTTCCGCGATTGGATCGCGCTCTTCGAATATTCGCGTATCGAGAAATGTTCAATTTCCGCTGGCAAAAAGTGGCTGGATACCTTTAATAGCTGCTTCTTGCTCTTCCGTTTCAAACACATAATATCACCAGTGTGCGAAGGTAGCTTTAAAAAGCATCTACCATATAATATTGAGTATTAATTCAACGGCCTTTATTTCAATATTTGAATTCCACGTTTATTACGGCAGTCTTCCGGAAATTTTTTTCATGCAGAATGCACGTACATGGAAAAATCGATCGCAAGCACTGTATTTATAGTTATATATATATATGAAAAAAAAAATTATACTCATTAAATTATCTTTCTCTTCTCTTTTAATACTTTTCTATTATTTCCTTAATACCACCATAAGTTTCTTACATGTCATACGATATTTCTGCTCAAGCACGAGCATAATCTTTGGATTTGCCTGCTTTTATTACTCATCCAAATCGAATCTCTGAAACTCTAATATATGATATTGGATCGGAATAGGTGCCACTAATGTTATCAGCTATTGACACAGCCGACAGACTGGCTACTAAAGGTTGTGAATTAAAGGTCTCCCTTCTAACTTATCGTAGAGAAGTTGACTACTGTAACAAGATTGATTCTAGGTAGTCGTCGACAAATCCCCGATGCCTGCTGCTCCCCCCTCTCTCCCTCCACACGCGCGCGCGTTCACACACACACACACACACACACA
>NW_017257720.1:1695179-1710765 GCF_001594055.1 Mycetomoellerius zeteki | reverse complement strand
ACTCAAAAAGTTATGTAATTATTTTTAATGTTATAATTCACAAAAAAAAATGTTGAAATTATTGTAATAATATTTTTATATTCTACATATCAGTAAAACTGGTATAAAATAGAATAATACACAATGGTATATAGAAAGATGATTTAGCTAAATTCAAATAAATATGATAATATATATTCGGAAAGTCTAAAAATAATACATTCATATTTTTACAATATTAATGTAATACTTTGAGAGAACTTTATTGTTTTTTTTTTCAATGAATCATGAAGGAATGCAACGAAACATATAGTATACTTTTGATTATATTCATTTATACGTCTAAATATATTGAATATAAATAACAATATGAGAAAAATAGCAATTCCAAAAAAATATACTAAAAACAATTATTTTATTATCAAAACTTACGCTATTGGATCGCAGTTTGGCCTCAAAATATAACTTAATAAGATGAAGATTGGCTTTGGGTGAGTGTCGATATAACTCAAAGTGTTGATGTTATACTAACCGTCACCATTCGTTCACTTTGTACGGCTAACTTATTAAGTTTGTTAAAATTTTCTACTTTTTTCTTCTATGATAATTTATCTAAATCATAGAATATCTATCTAAGCTTATATAGTCTCTTAATATTTTCCTACTACATATTTAAAATACTTTTAATCTCAATTTATTATGCATATTTATTCATTATAACTTTAGTTATGTTTTATTGTTAATTGCAACAGAGAAAAGAGTTACAGTAGTAAGAATGGAAGCACATAATATGAGGCGAAGGAAACCATATTTGAAGAGATGAGCGAGCAAGGCTTTGGGAATTAAATTTGTGCGACTATGTTGTACACCATGAATATGGAGGGTCTCGTTACTACACGTATTTGAGCATACACTATATATATGCAGTATAGTTATACTCCATAACATTTTCCTTTCTAAATGCTTCTCACAATTTCACATTTCCTTCTTTTTTGCTATTTATCTCTCTCTGCGTATTCATTTCGAGATCTTTAAAACCGATTAATTTAATTTAATTTTTTAATTATCGTAAATTTAACATCAGTTCAAAAAGAATTTAGCAGTATCTAGTTTGGTTAAATCATTTAAAGCATACGTTACTTTATTAATTATTGAAAATCATAAAAATTTAACATGATGAATGCCAAAATAAGGCATAAGATATTAAAAATCTAATTTGTTTATGTATTTAAAAAATAATTTATATTTATTTAAAATATGTTGGCTACTATGCTATCAAATAATATATAAAATATAAAATATATATATATATACAATATTATAAAAAATAATCGTTAATTAAAATAAATAAATGATAAGAGCTATGGAATGACGTGAGTGAAATTGAAGATAGTCATGGTAACAATGTACCGCGTATATCGAAGTGATCTCTAAGTTGGCCTCAGGCAAGCCAATAATTGCAAACAATTACTGTACATCTCTGAACCGATTTTGCACAGCTTCAGTAGTTCTGCTTACTGCTGTAGTGGGAAAACAATTGTCCTCGCGATTCTGCGAGGCCGGTTCTATCTCTGCTTCACAATAGCTCCTCGGAGTTTAGGTAAATGATGGTAGTTGCCACGAAAATTTACTGGTGCAATTTTTCGAATGCCTCTCCCCCCGCCCTTCGTCGTACCCCTTTCTTTTCGTCTTTCTCCGCGCTCGGCTTTTTCTCTCTATCATGGACGGTAGGAGGGTAAATGATTTCGGAGTAAATTGCTGTGTGGAGAAGGTTAGATTCAACCCCGCCTTCAGGCTACCTACCCTTTGATTCTTTCAACGTGAAACACGTCCGTGCAGTTAAGGTACAACGTTGATTCCATGAGAACATTGGAGGAATAGAATAAAGCAACTTTTTTCAATGTTTGAAGTAATGAGCAAAAGATTCCAATCACACTAGTAGCCAAAGCATGAATTTCTTTTCGCGCTACATTCCACTTGCAACTGCATTTTTATATTACTTATTTTTGTAAGTACGTTTAATAAATATATATTTACTAAAACTATTGTTATTATTGTTATTATTTGGTATGCATCAAAAATTTTATATATTTATTTTAATAAATTTTATTAAATATATTAATAATAACTTTTTTTTAAAATTCCTAATATATACTTGCATATACTAGATCACTGACTAAATAATAAATTGAATTCTTTAATGAGTGAGGTATGATCAGAATCCAGAACATTCCTTTTAAGAAATTTTTTACCTTTTCTTGGTCACTTTACGAGTGTTCTGAGCTGATACGAATAGGTGTCTGTCTTTTTTTATCTTCAGCTCGCGTTTTTTCATCATTCGTTCCCTACAATTTCTCCTGATCGCCGTTCTTTCTATCTGTTCCTCTAATGAGAAAGACAGATGTAGTAACAAATTTCTCATGAGTGATTTCACAAAAAGTATATTCTACCAAGAAATCATCAACGAATAACACAAATTGAAAACTAAGCTACATGTGTCCACTCAAATGATTATTAATTTACAATAATTTATTGTAGCTTCTTTTATGATAATTTACTATTAACATATACGTACATAAACTTTTGTATTAAAGGAATTATTAGAAAATATATACTATCATCCAAATAATAATAATAATACAGAGAGAGAGAGAGAGAGAGAGAGAGAGGAGACGGAGAGAAAGTTAAATGAAAAAATATACATTAAATCAATTTTTCAATATTGATGAAATATTAAATGCATTATTTTTTTTCTACAATAACGGAGATATCACTACCGAATTGAATTCACTAACTCTGTTTGGACTGACACAAGCGTGTTTCAAATGTTATCAATGTATTTATCAATATATTATATTGCTTTTATGCAACAAAAAAGTATAATAAATGAAAGTAGTTTACATGCAAAATCACTTTATTTATTTATCACAAAAATGATAATTCACAAAATTATTATAACTTAAATCATTTTTAGACCATATATGTATGTAATCAGTAATGTATATGTGTGTGTATATGTGCATGCACAAATAAAGATAACAATTTAATGGTTATCTAAAACTTGACAACATCATGATAATATTTGCAAAATTATATAAAGGAAACATATCTTTTTGCCATTATTAAATCTGTGGTTTTCGGAGATAGATTTTCAGGTAATCAATCACAATTTGCATACTATACAAATGTCATAGCACTGTGGATAAAATTAATGTCTCACAACGTAAATCTTTGTTTCTCCTATAATATGAGTTCCATGCATCCCACCACAAAACTAAGATCTATTTTACATAGTCGTCCTCGCATTTATCATCCTAAAGTGTGCAACAATATACGTTCTTTTCAATGTACAGGCATTGAGGGCGTGGAAATTAATACGCAAATGAGCGGATATTAATTAATTATAAATAATGAGTAGGGCCGTTTAATTTACGTACGTGAGAGATTCTCTCTTCAAGATCAAGTAATTTCGCAGGATGACGCATACCTTTTCTTGCCAATTAATAGATGATTAATTATCAGGATGAGACTTTGAATTTTCTGGTAACCTCCTGCCACTCCTGGTTACCAGTGTTACCACAGTCTGTTGTTCTGCCACTCGGCTTTGTAATTAGCAGGACTTTTGCGTTAGGCTACACAGTCGCCAGATTCATTAAAAAAATTTTGATGAGTTAATTGATAAATTACGTTCAGACGTGTTATCCATGCTCTGCACGCATAAATACTTTCTTCATATTATATTATTTACTGTGAGTTTTCTCTCATATGCCTTTTACGGGAAAGAGATTTTTTTTTTCAAGAATTATCACATACTTTTATGACGGAATACAATGAATCACGTAGCGTATACAACTTATACACATGTAGAACTAGTTAAAAATCTGAAAGGTGTTGAATGTGACATAGAATGTCCTGTACCTACCGCATTTATCATGGTGCATCATTATCTCGCATGCACGATTGTTAAAACGGATATGCCTGCATTTGTCGCATTCATATATAGAGAAGCGGCAATCCCATTTCTGCGATTCGTTCGTTCTCGGTGATTGCGCAGTGATTGCCACGTCACTCACGAAATCAGTCCGTCTGCACTCGCTAAATTAACGCAATTTCCAAAACAAACGGGTTTTACCTGCTCTTCGCGTCTAGAGTACATATAGCGCGTACGTACGTAGTGCCTACGTACGGTTTAATTGCGAATTTCGCCGCAAACACTGTTCATACATCTGTATATATACATGTATATATGTATATACATGTGTGCGTGTGTGTGCGTATGTGTGCGCGCAAAAATGACAAGAAAATGATCTTATCTCGATATAGATAAAAATTTATAAATTGATAATAGACAGTTAAAAATATAAAATATGGACAACAACTATAATGATATTTGACAAATTGACAATCGTCTAAAGTAAAGGAAATTTGACATAATGTCAATCGATCATCAAATATCATTCCTACTTAATAAAATTATATTATAATAAATAAATAATACAGAAAGATATTAATATTTGTAAGATTTTTTTATAATGAAAAACCGTCAATAAAAGAGGATCTGCAATTTGAGATCTAAAGCAAACTATGTTAGGTAATTTAAATCATGCGCATCACATTCCTCTCGATCTTCGATATTCCACCCTTGAATTCACGGCCCGAGGCTTTCCTACCCTATATTTCAATCAGTGCTCTTGACAGGGCTCCTTCAACTCGATGTAAGAACCACTTTTCCTCCTGGCAAATTAATCGGTAAATTAACCATGAAAAATTAATATCTACGTTCTCCAAAGCTAAGTACTCTATAAAGTTGTTGGCAGAATGTTGAAAGACTATCTAGAACCTTCAGATTGAATAACTGAATGAAAATATGTTTATTAACCTCAACAGGTTGATATATATAAAAAAAGCCGTTATAAAATATTCCATGACAATAACGAATTTAAGATTTATGATATATTAAAAATAAATCAAAATGATATCTCTTCATTATGTATTTGGTACACATATATGACACGACATATATGAAAAAAAATATAGATAATTGAATTTTGGTTAAAAATTCTTTTTTTCCGCATAATTTCTAAACTGAAATTTACTTAAATATACTCTCCTTGCCATTAAAATAAAATAAAAAGGATAATTTATATCAATCACAATACAAAATCGCAATACAAGATAATTAAACAAAATGTTTCTAGAAAAATAAATTATAAACAATTTCAAATAATTGCAAAAGAATGTTCAATTTTTTAATCAACATTTTTTAAATTTAAAGTTGCGTTAGTTACAATATATAATAAAACGTCTTTAATTCATTCAGAAATTTTTATAACCAAGAAGAAACGGTAATCTCATGGCAGTAAATAGTCTCGTTATGAAAGGCATTTAAGACGTTTTGTTTGTTGAGTGAAGGCGGTAAGGGGTATTATAAGAGAAAAGATACAAATAAGAGACGAAAGAAGAAAATAGTATAGGAAGTGTAAGATAGTTGTAAACAAAAAAAGAGAGGAAGCACGGTATTCCCAACGAGACCATTGGAGAACTATGTATTCGTTGAACCGATTGAAAGGTACTGTAGCGCGTGTCTAAAGGGACACAAAAGAAACGCCGTACCCGCAATAAAAGCTCCGCGTAAAGCGAGTTTTTATTTCGCGAAGTCGGACGAGTGACCCGCGGGGGTTTCCTTCTTTCCCGCTCTAACCCTTCTCCGTGTGTCTTTCTTTCTCGCATTCACAATCGCCGTTCTTCTCACTTTTCCTACACGCCTAGACGCTTCCCAATTCTTTACTTTACCTTTTGAAATCCCGGATCCCTGCCCTTTCACACATTGCGCTTTGTTTATTTAGTTTACATCTGTGTGTGTCTTCGCAGACGTAACTAAAGAACAGAGACTAAAGCTGTTCTACAGAATGATTCAAGTATTGTAGCATACCTATTTTAACATGTGTGCATTTTATCTCTTTTTTTTCGAAATACATTTTGTTATATTTATAAAAAATTTAAAATAATATTTGATTATTATAAAATTAAAAAAATTGTAAAAAAAATCAATTTATTAAATTAGGAAGAGAATCTTAAGACAAAATAAAGAAGAACAATCATAAGAAACAAATCAATCTGACATAGAAATCTCGAAAAAGTGATGATTGCTAGTTCACGTAAACATCGAGAACATTTTGTATGAAGCTTAATACCCTATTTTACCAGGCCATTTGGTGGGCCGACGCGGTCCTTTCTCTACTTCTCGAAATCTCTCAAATCCTTTGACAATGATACGCGTTTATGGCGCTTTGAGGGTTGATAGGTGGGCACGACTGGAATCTCCCGGTTTCTGAATAATTTTACTAAATTGGTCCCATATGTATGAGCCGCTTCGGCGAATCCACAACTACGGGCCGGGAATGTAATGTACATATATATTTTTTATTCCCGCGTGCGTTCTTTCAGCTCTCTTTCTATCGTCGGTACGCGGTCTTTTCTCGCTCGTATGCTCCTTCTCGCTGTTCCTTCGATCTTCTTCCTCTCGCTCTTCATCCCTGTATTTGAGAAGCGGAATTTTAAAACCGCCCTGTAGAAATAAAACAGGTTTATGGCCGACGCGAGCCTCTGCGCGGTTGGTTGCCTTCCAAAAATATAATGTCTCAACGGTATGTCTAACCCACCGCATATACATTCACCTATCGCGTTTATCATGCGCAGGATGTATTAACAAAATATTTTTTTTACGACTTCAGAGATCAGACGAGTAGAAGTGCAAATGGTGAGTGGAAATGCACCGTCTGGGTTAGGTAATAGTTTCTCCCATGCGTACTACATCCTCTTATGTGTATGCTAGTAAATGCGCTTCTTTTTATGCTGCTTGGATACCGTTATACCATTTTATATCATCCGGTTTATTCGCATCGACAGCAAACACGAATAATATTATCAAATAATTCATACGATTAATCTGTTCTGACAGAACTTGAAATCCAATAGTATGTATAATCATAATGACAGAATTGATTGCACGCGTGCGCGCTATACTTTGAGTAGTTTATATTTAAACACTTACAATTAATACAAATAAAGCTTTATATATCACTAATCCTAATTGTATGGTAAAAGACTAAAATAAAACTAAATCGCGACGTGTTCACGTAAAGATATATTAAATAAAAAAATGATATGTACATAATATATTTCGTACAATTTGGAGATAAGTAACGTCTAAGTAAATTTAGCTTTATCGGAATAAAGTGGCTCATATTGGTTTGTATGCGTATGCATAAAATTGCATCTTTAAGTGGTACCAAGTATGAAAATGCGTGCGAATAAACATAAGTTATTCACCCCAAGTAGCACCGTCTCCGCCATCTCGTTGATATCCTTAAGTAAACATGAAGACACGCAATACCATATGACCGAGACGACGCGCCGGAAATGGGAATATCTTGTGGCGTTTCCTTCTGAATTTCGATGATGCTTTCTATCATCGTACAGTATCCGTGGAAATCGGTTCGCGAGACAAACAGTCGCGAATATATGTAAAATGGAAATGGGGAGGAATTCGCTTCTTTAAATCAAATCGTTCAGAATATGCGTGGTTCGCGCGTGTTCATATATTTTTTAACATTTAAAAGTTACACTAAAGAGTTATTTACCTTAGTTTTGACGGGATATATATGAAAACAGTTAATACAGATAAATTAGTATCAGAATAAACAAAAAGAATTTTTTTCACAATTTACTAACAATTATCATTTACTAGATAATATTAATCAGAAGTTTATAAAAATGATTTACATGATCAGGAAACAACATCTACTCAAGTGACTCCTAATGTTAATGATACATGGAAAAACGGTTGCCACGACCAAAAGTCGCCTAACAATTTTTTAGTTATGAGAACTATAGTACGATGGCGTGATAACTGTAAAATTGGCATATTTTAACAGTTATAATTGTAAAGATATATCCATCCTACGATTATCACAACCAAATGTATTGATGGGCGAAAATTATCATTATTTCCGGTTGTGGCAATCGTAACATTTTTTCTGTGTAGAGGCGTTTAAAAAATAATTTAAAGTTTTTTAAGGAATATCAGATCTCTAAGAAATTCGCGATATAACGATGTGGCCAGAAACCCGTGGTTTTATGGCTAGCTTTTAAACAAAATACGAAGTCCGTGTAGTGATCGTTAAGCACGGTCGGTGTCCTACGTTTACAGTAGAACCTCATCCTTCGCCTTCTTGCTTCCTCATCCTTCCTCCTCGCGCCGATCCTTCTGGTCATCCTGCGGCAAACGCACCGTCCGATACTAGCTCGACCCTTAAGAGCCCACTCCATCAAAAGGGTGGCTTTTATACCTTCTATATTTACGAGGGATGTTTCTTCTTCCGCCGCTGGCTTTCTCGCGATAAGAGTAACAGGCTCTGCTATATCCTTATCCTACCCTTATCCTTACACCACTTTGGTTGTCCGTGAAATCGAAGGTAAGAATGCTTCGATACGCATATTATACGGGTATTACCCCCCTCTCCCCCGCTGTTTACATATTCAATTCTCAACCCTGAGATATTGCACTTCATATAGCGATCGAATCAAATATAAGCAACAACTAAAAATACCTAATAAACCGTCTCAGTGTCTACGGTCATTCAGACACTGTGTTTAAATAACTTATCAACTTTTATTAATTAAATGAAAGAGGATTACAGTGCATCGAATTGTATAAAATTTATAGCATATTTATAATCCTTCGTGAGTACAGATACATCGTCAATTACTAATAATGTTGTTGCAACCGTGTAATTACCGATCGTCTGTACGTAATGATCGCTATAAAATCTACAACTCCATATATACATTTATATACATTGCACTCATCCATGCATTTAACCGTAAAATATGATCTTATTAACCTAATTTATTTTAGTGCTTACATATTTATTTGTTTAGATACAAATAACTTGGAAAATGAAACTTTTTTTCTACAATTAGCCGAAATTATTTATTTTTATTACATTTTTTTCTAAATGAATACTTAAATAAATAAGAAATAATATTAAATTTATTTTGATTGCAACACGTTTCGATAGACAGAATGAGTAAAGATGAATTGACAGCCCTCTTTTGTCACTTTACCCCGATTTGTCTCATTCTAAGTTTTCTCTCTTCGAATAGTCCGTGTCTTTTAAGAAAGAAGTTAACTGTGCTGAATGTAGTGTTTTGACAGGAAGAAACGGATAATCGATTGTCGAACTCACCGACGCAGATACCTTTAACTGTGACATAAATTGTTTTATATCCTTTTAACTAGAAAGAAATTATTTTATTGATGTTGCCACATACAAATACACACACACACACACACACACACAAACACACACACACACACACACACACACATATATATATATTTAAACGTTGTTGGATTAAAAACATACATGAAAGATATTTTTGAATAAATTAATTTAGTTCTAAGAAATATAATTTATAATTTTTTTTATCAGAGATTTTATAAAGAGAAAAAGAGATCTTATAAATTATTTAATATAAAATAAATTATAAAAGAAATAATAATCTATTTGTAAGTAAGAAAAGGCTTAAAAAAAGCCTAAGATTTATTAAAAGCCGTGAGAATCAATATAACGGGCGTTATCAGTATAAATGATTTATCCTTGCTTACATTTCTTAAAATACATTGCATGGGAGGGTGAATACTATATGAAGAGGCAGCATGCTATCAACCTAATACATACCGCCATAAATTTTTTCCGCGCTCTCCTTTTTCGCATGGTTAGCTCTTTCGCGCTCATTGACTGCATGATTATGCAGCGAACTCGTGCCGCCTGGAAGGCCTGCATATTTTTATGCGTACCAGAGTCGGTTCAAGACGAGACGTCGTGAAGGGTAGTGCATAAAAGAGAAAGATGAAAAAGTGCTCGAAAAATATATCCAGCGCACGCTCCGTGCAGCACGGAGCCGTCGTGTTATCTTCGTTATCCACATTAACATAATCGCCGAAGCATAAAGTTCGCAAGAGTGATCGCCCGAGCCACACTTGGAATCGATTTCGGCACAGAATATGCAAACTAAATTATTCTTCACGGTACCATCCTGCGATTTTGAGCTATTAACACAGAAATAGTACGCAAATATTCAATGACCGAGTTATAAAATCCTATCAAACTTTATATTTTTTGAACGGTTTATTTTTTTCGTTTCTAGATTCTCTATGACGATAAACTAATATTATATTTTGCAGTAATTAAAAATATCGATTCAAGTAAACACGATATTTGTTTACACTCGAAAGATGTGAAAAAACATCCAGCATTTCAATAAACATCAACAACTTGCAGGCAATCGTTAACATGTATCTAATACATATGTACAGTTATGAGAAATAATTCGCAAAGGGATATTTCGACCGTTTTCATGCCCAACAAGAAAGCTCGAAGCTTGCTACATTTTAGGAAAATATCCAATTGGGGCACTGCGAATATAACAATGGTGAATCACTCTGAGTATATAGCCGAAAATATAAATAAGCAACGATGCAAGCCGCGTTGCTTTACTCCAGATTTGTCTCTGTTCGTGGCGGGTGCCTTAGCAAAATGTGTTGCTACGGATAAAAGAAACTCGACCGCGAATGGGACGGGGCAAAATGGAAAGCCCGAAAATGCGGTAAATAACGGGGAAGCCTAATGTTGCATGAACGCGATAAGCCCTCACCTACGGCATGTATATTTTCTTGAGAAGATTGCAGCTACGCGACCGCCGCCTCGCTCGTGGTATCGAGGGAACACCATTCATCCGTTCGATCTAAATAAATAACAACTGATAGATGGTACAGGTTCGGCACAATGCTCTCGGAATCGTAAGACTCCCGACACGTCCTTGGATAGTACGTTGTACGTATAGAAGCACAGGCGATTGCTGAAGACGTAGGAAATGGTCGTTTCTCGTACGTATAGAGGGGGAGCAACTCGCATTTCTCTGCGGAAGCCCGACGACAAATCGCTTTGACGTGGCTGTCGGTCGGAAAATTTCGCTCCTCTTGAGGTTACCACCGGGAACACACAATCACTCATTGCACGTCGCGCCAGATTTCTGTCACACCGATCTATCCGGTCGTTATTGAACATTTTACCACGTGTCGGAACTTGCCCAGTGATTAAATAGTTTAGCGTATTAATGTTACATGATTATATATACATATATATATATATAATTTTATATTATAATATTATAAATTTAATATACATGTTAACATAAATATTAATTACGAATCGTCTAAAAGTTTGTGCTCTTAATTAAAAACAAATACATAAGTTTACACGGCTGAGATATTTGTTATTTTACACTCAAATCAAACATACATAAAGATGTAAAAAAGATTTAGGAAGTAACATGTACGTATATATATATTTTTACATATTTATATAGATACATATGTTTGAGTAGAAAACTATTCAACTTGAAAATCAAAATGCAACATATATCGTATGTATATAATTTTTAATAGCGACATAAACGGTTATAATTGCTAATTTATATTTTGTCTTTTACATACAATACATTTATCCATTGCCGCAAATAATTGCACACGTGCAACTCTTCCAAAATTATCCGACTTTGATTTTTTAAATCAGATTATTCCTTAGATTTGCATGAAAATGAAACTTTCATCATAGATAGACAAAATTAATGAATTTTAATAAGGGTCTCTGTGTCCTTCATCTTCTCATCTCTTTCCTCACGCATACAATATTACCGTCATCCTATTATCATGAGATAAATTAAATGCGTTAACGCTATTTAAAAAAGCTTGACTTTATCGGCGCCCCCGTTGGCACCCTTTATGTTTAACTTGTTCGTATCATCAATAAGTTTTTTCTTACATTCTTTACCTCTTTTGTTGTCTTTTATTTTCTATCATCGATATAATTGAAATTCATCATGTTTTAAAGGCATGAGAAAATGCCAGCTGTATAAACTGAACATCAATCATTCTTAAAATTTCTTGTACATAGATAATTAATTTTAATGACATCAAATTAAAATATATTAGGATTAACTTCATATTTAATACATAATTACAGTCTATCTGAATTAATTTTATAATAACATCTTGAATGAAAGATTTCGCATATGCTAAAACAAATTATCAACATTTATTTATGAGATTTTTCAATTCTAATAAGTTATTATTCATTTTCAGGTAAGAAGTTGGAATACGTGTTACACGAAGAATACAGAATCACTGCCAGTGATTATGATCGGAAAGGTAGGCCGCATTAATCTATAAATATCTCAGATTATCCCAAGCATACTCTGCTCTGCTCAATTCATCGGCAAGGCGACGAAGGCGCGCATTACTTTCCTACTTTCTTGGTCGATGAATAGGGTGATATATGGAGGGTTCTACAAACTGAAAGAGAGAGCGAGAACGAGAGAAAGAGAAAGAGAAAGCAGGGATGAATGTGAGCGGGATGGTTATAACGTAGTGGAAGAGAGATAGGCAGAGAAGGTGAAGAAAGAGCAGCAAAAGAAGAGAAAGAAGGAGAGAAAAGAGCGCAGGTTGGAAAAAGATAGAGAGAGAACGCCAGAGTTTATAAGTTGGTAATTTGAGGCACGGAGCACGTACGCGGATCCAGATCTTTGCGGCGCCGAAATAAATCAGCCACCTACGTTCCCACCTCCTTTTCCTCCTTCACTGCCACGGTATTGCCCCACCTCCCTTTTCTCCGTTGCTTTCTTCCACTACCGCTTCTCCTTCTCTCCACCTCCGTCTCTTCCGCCACGTTCTAGCAGCCCTCTTCTCGATCTTCGCACAAGCCCGCGGTTATTTATTCGAGAATTACCGTCGCTTATAATAAGCCCCTCTTTATTCTCCAGTGGCATGGCAGCCGTGGCACTCACGGTGGAACAGATTTTACAGTGATTTAATGGAGCTCCCACGAAAATACCAGGCACATGCAAGCCGTACCTCATGTACTCATAAAAACGATTACCAGTAAACGGCATTGATCTTACTTCCTAGCCGGTGAGGTTCCGTTTTGTCACTGTAACTGTACATTTAATGCAGCGCTTCGATTCCGAGCATCATTGACCTACCCATCTGTCTTGCCGTTCTATTGTAGAGTACAAGGGAATGCATCCCTAAGTAGAGTAGTTAATGGATCTCCGTATACCTTATTGAGCAGATGAAAGCATATTTGTTGCAACTTGATCAACATGGGTATGATATTAGATTACCTTTAGCAATTTCGATGCAAAATCTTTAAGAAAATTTATCCTTAAAGAAATATCTATGTTACAGAAATATTCCCTTTTTTTGTTTATATTTATTTTATCAATCCTCATAAATTATTAATAAGAATTATTATAAGAATCAGTTTTAATTTAATTATTTATACATACAACACACAATTAATTAATTTCGAAATGCAATCTTGTACATTTATGCATATCATATGTAACGTGTATTAACTAGAGTACTTGAAAAAACATTACAGACGTGTAATTGCATGCCATCAGATAGTTCAAATGATTTTTTTGGCGAGGGAAATTTAATAATCTATGCGGTACTACCGCATATAGCGAGTTCATTGCACTCATCAACCGCTGCATGTCATGTTACGCGAATCCAGGTTAAAATATTACGTAATCGGATTTCAGTAGGACTATAGATTTTTCGCGTACGTTAGTATTATATGGAAAATTAATTTATTTTATTCAGAAAAAGAGCGAACAGTCACCGTATTTTATTGTTCTAATAAAAAGCAAATCTGAATTCTTGTCTTTCTCGGTTTCTTGCGCACCTTTCTCTCACTAAATGCGGATAACTGTACGAAAGCTCTTCGATAAGAACTAAGATTATCCTGCGCGCGCATTGGAATCCACCCTCGGGAGGTGTGGTCACTTTGTTCTACCCCACGTACTATATTCAAAGATTTCCTTTTAAATTAATAACTTACAAAATATGTGCGATTATTATTCAATATTAAGTTTTAATAGATAAAGAAATATAAATTTATTTAATTGAATTATTTATTAATGATAAATTTACGAATGATACACCTTATATCATCAGCTTGTTTCGATTAATACAGATTATAAAATATTAAAATATTGTGATTATATTCTATAATTTTATAATACAAAAATGTATTTATAAAATATTAGTTTAACCCTCAGTTTTCTTTTTGATCAGATTTTTGGTAATTATTTATTTGCTATTACTTGTTATATATGACAATTTACATTATAATGGCAACTGATAACGTGCAAAGGGAGGAGGGGGGAGATACCTAATATTTTACGTCATTTAAGTCATTACACATTTTTATTTCAATTTTAATTTGTCTCATTTGTATACACTGCCAAGCACATTATCAAAGTAGATGATACTCTATCTAATGTACTCCAAAGTACTCTAATCCCAATTAAGTATCAGCTTGTCCACGTGATCTCGCACTTTTGATAAGCATAGGTAAGCATATATCGTCGCGATGTGGGACTTGATGAATGATGAACGAAAGACGAGATAAAACTTGAAAATCCGCTACCGACGGGCGTCTCCGTACGCGGATAGCGTCGGAGGCACAGAAAGAAAGGCGGCAGAATCCGGAGGACAACACTTTTCCGGGTATCGCGGTGGAAGTACGTGATCGCGCATTGAATCTCATTGGTGATAGCCACGAGTGGCGGGTAATATATCCAGTGCAGTCAAGCCCCTTCCTTCTCTGCCTCCACCCCCACACACCATCATCGACCCCCGTTCCGCGCAGTCCACCAGTCCAGTGTCCCCGGTGCGCGGCCATTGTGCGAAGCTTTGTTCGAACGGTGACGGGGTCACATTAATCTGTCTCTCATCCCTTCTACATACCCGGCGCGTTATACGACGTGCATCGTTGTCCCCATAGGTACGGCGTCAACCCCCTCCGCACTGTCACGAATCTACCTCGTCGAAGCTCAATCGACCTACCGACCGAACGATCGATCGATCCACGACGCGATACACTCATCCTGTCTAATACTGAATAATCCCTTGCTCGTCACACGCCCATGAAGGGCTCAGGCCCTTAAATCTCGATCGCTATTGACAGCGTTTCGAACTTACATCGTTAACCTGAGCTGAAGCTTTAGATGTCGATTACATACGGGAAAGTTCAATTATTACTTCACGCGTGATTCACATTGGTTCATCGATTTCCTGATTGATCATTGCAATTTAAGGCAAAACGTAGTGTTAAATTAAATTTTTCAGAAGTAACTTTTATCAATTTCCTTCTTTGTTGCACAAATACGTGATATTCTAATATATTGTTAAAAATATGTAAAGAATATTTCATATTTATATTATATACTTATATTATTTATATTATATTTCTTTTATACATTATTTATGTTATATTGTATATTATTTAAGAAATATATAAAAAAATATATTCTCATATCGTGTGTAATTAAAATATGAAAAAACGTTTATTTAAACATATTCAAACATACTGCAATACCTTAAATATACAGGGTGTTTCCAAATTAAATCGCAAAACTTCGGGAGCGTGTAGAGGAGTAAAAAACTAAGAAAAAAAGTCCTATAGACATATGC